>NC_090402.1:4821921-5054421 GCF_036365525.1 Heterodontus francisci | reverse complement strand
ACACACACACTCACACAGACACACACACACACTCTCGCACAGAGAGACACACACACTCGCACAGAGAGACACACACACTCGCACAGACAAACACACACACACACACAGACACACACACTCGCACAGACGCACGCACACTCACACAGACACACACACACTCGTACAGGCACACACACACTCGCACAGACAAACACACACACACACTCGCACAGACAAACACACACACAGACACACACACACTCGCACAGACACACACACACTCGCACAGAGACACACACACTCGCACAGACACACACACACTCACACAGACACACACACACTCGCACAGAGACACACACACTCACACAGAGAGACACACACACTCACACAGACACACACACACTCACACAGAGAGACACACACACTCGCACAGACACAGACACACACACACTCGCACAGACACACACACACTCACACAGAGACACACACACACTCGCACAGACACAGACACAGACACACACACACTCGCACAGACACAGACACACACACACTCGCACAGACACTCACACAGAGACACACACACACTCGCACAGACACAGACACACACACACTCACACAGACACACACACACTCACACAGACACACACACTCGTACAGAAACACACACTCACACAGACACACACACACAAACACTCGCACAGACACACACACACAGAAACACACACTCACACACACACACACACACACACACTCACACAGAAACACACACTCACACAGATACACACACACACACTCGCACAGACACACACACACTCACAGACACACACACACACAGACACACACACACACACACTCACACAGAAACACACACACACACAGACACACACAGACACACACACACACTCACTCGCACAGAGAGACACACACACTCGCACAGAGAGACACACACACTCGCACAGACACACACACACTCGCACAGACGCACACACACTCGCACAGACGCACACACACTCACACAGACACACACACACTCGCACAAACACACACACACACACAGAGACACACACACTCGCACAGACAAACACACTCACACACACAGACACACACACACTCGCACAGACGCACACACACTCACACAGACACACACACACTCGCACAGGCACACACACACTCGCACAGACACACACACTCGCACAGACAAACACACACACACACAGACACACACACACACACAGACACACACACACTCACACAGACAAACACACACACACTCGCACAGACAAACACACACACAGACACACACACACTCGCACAGACAAACACACACACACACACACAGAGACACACACACTCGCACAGACAAACACACTCACACACACAGACACACACACACTCGCACAGACGCAGACACACTCACACAGACACACACACACTCGCACAGGCACACACACACTCGCACAGACACACACACTCGCAGAGACACACACACACACACAGACACACACACACTTGCACAGACAAACACACACACACAGACACACACACTCGCACAGACACACACACACACACAGACACACACACACACACACAGACACACACACACACACAGACACACACACACTCGCACAGACAAACACACACACACTCGCACAGACAAACACACACAGACACACACACACTCGCACAGACACACACACACTCGCACAGAGACACACACACTCACACAGACACACACACACTCGCACAGAGACACACACACTCACGCAGAGAGACACACACACTCGCACAGACACACACACACTCGCACAGACAAACACACACACACTCACACAGACACACACACACTCACACAGAGACACACACACTCACACAGAGAGACACACACACTCGCACAGACACACACACACTCGCACAGACAAACACACACACACACTCGCACAGACAAACACACACACTCGCACAGACACACACACACTCGCACAGAGACACACACACTCACACAGACACACAGACACTCGCACAGAGACACACACACTCACACAGAGAGACACACACTCGCACAGACACAGACCACACTCACACAGACACACACACTCACACAGACACACACACACTCGCACAGACACAGACACACTCACACAGACACACACACTCACACAGACACACACACACTCACACAGACACATACACTCACACAGAGAGACACACACACTCGCACAGACACAGACACACTCACACAGACACACACACTCACACAGAGAGACACACACACTCGCACAGACACAGACACACTCACACAGACACACACACTCACACAGACACACACACTCGCACAGAGACACACACACTCACACAGAGAGACACACACTCGCACAGACACAGACACACTCACACAGACACACACACTCACACAGACACAGACACACTCGCACAGACACAGACACACTCACACAGACACACACACTCACACAGAGAGACACACACACTCACACAGAGACACACACACTCACACAGAGACACACACTCACACAGACACACACACACTCGCACAGAGACACACACTCACACAGAGAGACACACACACTCGCACAGACATAGACACACTCACACAGACACACACACTCACACAGACACACACACTCACACAGACAGACACACACACTCGCACAGAGACACACACACTCACACAGACACAGACACACACACACTCAAAAAGAGAGACACACACACTCACAAAGAGAGACACACACACTCACACAGACACACACACACACACACTCACACAGACACACACACACTCACACAGAAACACACACTCACACAGAAACACACACTCACACAGACACACACACTCGCACAGAAACACACACTCACACAGACACACACACTCGCACAGAAACACAAACTCGCACAGAGACACACACACTCACACAGACACACACACACTCGCACAGAGACACACACACTCACACAGACACAGAAACACACACTCGCACAGAGACACACACACTCACACAGACACACACACTCACACAGACACACACACACTCGCACAGAAACACACACTCACACAGACACACACACTCGCACAGAAACACACACTCGCACAGAGACACACACACTCGCACAGAAACACACACTCGCACAGAGACACACACACTCGCACAGAAACACACACTCGCACAGAAACACACACTCACACAGACACACACACACTCACACAGACACACACACACGCACAGAGACACACACACTCGCACAGACACACACACTCACACAGACACACACACACACTCACACAGACACACACACTCGCACAGAGACACACACACTCACACAGACACACACACACTCGCACAGACACACACACTCGCACAGAAACACACACTCACACAGAAACACACACTCACACAGAAACACACACTCGCACAGAAACACACACTCGCACAGAGACACACACACTCACACAGACACAGAAACACACACTCGCACAGAGACACACACACTCACACAGACACACACACACTCGCACAGAGACACACACACTCACACAGACACAGAAACACACACTCGCACAGAGACACACACACTCACACAGACACACACACTCACACAGACACACACACACTCGCACAGAAACACACACTCACACAGACACACACACTCGCACAGAAACACACACTCGCACAGAGACACACACACTCGCACAGAAATACACACTCACACAGACACACACACACACTCACACAGACACACACACTCGCACAGAGACACACACGCTCACACAGACACACACACACTCGCACAGACACACACACTCACACAGACACACACACACACTCACACAGACACACACACTCGCACAGAGACACACACACTCGCACAGAAACACACACTCACACAGACACACACACACACTCACACAGACACACACACTCGCACAGAGACACACACACTCTCACAGACACACACACACTCGCACAGACACACACACTCACACAGACACACACACACACTCACACAGAAACACACACTCACACAGACACACACACACTCGCACAGAAACACACACTCACACAGACACACACACACACTCACACAGACACACACACTCGCACAGAGACACACACACTCACACAGACACACACACACTCGCACAGACACACACACTCACACAGACACACACACACACTCACACAGAAACACACACTCACACAGACACACACACACTCACACAGACACACACACACTCGCACAGAAACACACACTCACACAGACACACACACACACTCACACAGAAACACACACTCGCACAGAGACACACACACTCACACAGACACACACACACTTGCACAGACACACACACACTCACACAGACACACACACTCGCACAGACACACACACACACACACTCGCACAGAGACACACACACTCGCACAGACACACACACACTCACACAGACACACACACTCACACAGACACACACACACACTCGCACAGACACACACACACTCGCACAGAGACACACACACTCACACAGACACACACACACTCACACAGACACACACACTCACACACTCGCACAGAGACACACACACTCGCACAGACACACACACACTCACACAGACACACACACACTCACACAGACACACACACTCACACAGAGAGACACACACACTCGCACAGACACACACACACACACACTCACACAGACACACACACTCACACAGACACACACACACACACACTCGCACAGAGACACACACACTCGCACAGACACACACACACTCACACAGACACACACACACTCACACAGACACACACACTCACACAGACACACACACTCACACAGAGAGACACACACACTCGCACAGACACACACACACACACACTCACACAGACACACACATACTCGCACAGACACACACACACTCGCACAGAGACACACACACTCGCACAGACACACACACACTCACACAGACACACACACTCACACAGACACACACACACTCGCACAGAGACACACACACTCACACAGACACACACACACTCGCACAGACACACACACACTCACACAGACACACACACTCGCACATAGAGACACACACTCACACAGACACAGACACACACACACTCACACAGACACAGACACACACACACTCGCACAGACACACACACACACTCGCACAGACACACACACTCACACAGACAGACACACACACTCGCACAGACTCACACACACTCACACAGACACACACACTCGCACAGACACACACACACTCACACAGACACACACACTCACACAGACACACACACACTCGCACAGAGACACACACACTCACACAGACACACACACACTCGCACAGACACACACACACTCACACAGACACACACACTCGCACATAGAGACACACACTCACACAGACACAGACACACACACACTCACACAGACACAGACACACACACACTCGCACAGACACACACACACACTCGCACAGACACACACACTCACACAGACAGACACACACACTCGCACAGACTCACACACACTCACACAGACACAGACACACTCACACAGACACAGACACACACACACTCACACACACACAGACACACACACACTCGCACAGACACACACACACACTCGCACAGACTCACACACACTCACACAGACACACACACACTCGCACAGACACACACACACACTCGCACAGACACACACACACTCGCACAGACACACACACACACTCACACAGACACACACACTCGCACAGAAACACACACTCACACAGACACACACACACACTCACACAGACACACACACTCGCACAGAAACACACACTCACACAGACACACACACACACTCACACAGAAACACACACTCGCACAGAGACACACACACTCACACAGACACACACACACTTGCACAGACACACACACACTCACACAGACACACACACTCGCACAGACACAGACACACACACACTCGCACAGACACACACACACACTCGCACAGACACACACACTCACACAGACAGACACACACACTCGCACAGACTCACACACACTCGCACAGACACACACACTCACACAGACAGACACACACACTCGCACAGACTCACACACACTCACACAGACACACACACTCGCACAGACACACACACACTCACACAGACACACACACTCACACAGACACACACACACTCGCACAGAGACACACACACTCACACAGACACACACACACTCGCACAGACACACACACACTCACACAGACACACACACTCGCACATAGAGACACACACTCACACAGACACAGACACACACACACTCACACAGACACAGACACACACACACTCGCACAGACACACACACACACTCGCACAGACACACACACTCACACAGACAGACACACACACTCGCACAGACTCACACACACTCACACAGACACAGACACACTCACACAGACACAGACACACACACACTCACACACACACAGACACACACACACTCGCACAGACACACACACACACTCGCACAGACTCACACACACTCACACAGACACACACACACTCGCACAGACACACACACACACTCGCACAGACACACACACACTCGCACAGACACACACACACACTCACACAGACACACACACTCGCACAGAAACACACACTCACACAGACACACACACACACTCACACAGACACACACACTCGCACAGAAACACACACTCACACAGACACACACACACACTCACACAGAAACACACACTCGCACAGAGACACACACACTCACACAGACACACACACACTTGCACAGACACACACACACTCACACAGACACACACACTCGCACAGACACACACACACACACACTCGCACAGAGACACACACACTCGCACAGACACACACACACTCACACAGACACACACACTCACACAGACACACACACACACTCGCACAGACACACACACACTCGCACAGACACACACACTCTCGCACAGACACACACACCCACTCACACAGACACACACACTCGCACAGACACACACACTCATACAGACACACACACACTTGCACAGACACACACACACACTCACACAGACACACACACTCACACAGACACACACACACTCGCACAGACACACACACTCACACAGACACACACACACTCGCACAGACACACACACTCACACAGACACACACACACTCGCACAGACACACACACACTCGCACAGACACACACACTCACACAGACACACACACTCGCACAGACACACACACACTCGCACAGACACACACACTCACACAGACACACACACTCGCACAGAGACACACACTCTCGCACAGACACACACACACTCATACAGACACACACACACTCACACAGACACACAAACACTTGCACAGACACACACCCACTCGCACAGACACACACACACACTCACACAGACACACTCACACTCGCAAACACACCCACACACTCGCACAGACACACACACACTTGCACAGACACACTCACACTCGCAGACACACCCACACACTCGCACAGACACACACACACTTGCACAGACACACTCACACTCGCAGACACACACACACTCGCACAGACACACTCACACTCGCAGACACACTCACACACTCGCACAGAGACACACACTCGCAGACACACACAGATACTCACAGAGACAGAAAGACACACTTGCATTGAGACACACACACATGCACAGACATACACATACTCACAGAAAGACACACACACATGCAGATACATTTGTACACATACATACACTCACACTTTAACACACACACAGTTAGATGCACACAAATACACCCACACAGACAAACACACACTCATGCACACCCTCTCAGAGACACACACAGATGCAGAGAGACACTCACATACACACAGACACACACTCACTGAGACACACACAGGCACCATAGTAGACATTCCATGAGGTCACTGGTCAGTGATCAGGAGCAGGAACTCTGGATGATTTTCTCGTAACCACTGCTGCCTACACCTTGGCTCAGATTAACGAGCTCAGCACCGGCTGTGATTAGAGCCTGGGGCCTATTGTAAACAGAGGGAATAAGCCTGGGACCAGGCTGACTCATGGCCTGGCTCAGGACAGAGCAGCCCCTCATTAGCTAAACCCTGGGTAGTGAATGTGCCCCTCACTGGGCCTAACCTGGGCATCGCGGCCTCTGACAACAGCGAGTTTAATTGAATGAGAATGAGGTGAACTGTGAATGACCTCAGCTACACATTCCCAAATTCCTCGAATGTCTATAGTATCGACTCTGGGACATTCCCAGCACGGTGTAAGGGGCTGGGGTCAAACCTCAGTGCAAAGGTCACCCCAGGGGCTGTTGGCCAATTACTGATCCATCAATCTGCTCGTTAACCTGTCGCCCCTTGTATGGCTCTTAATGGGGAGATGGGTCGACAAAGGTATCAACACTTGCAGTCTAGAGGGTTGCCAACTTTCCAGGATTGCCCGAGTCTCCAGGAATTGAGAATGAATCTCCAGGGCATTACTGTAAGTAACACCCAGGAGATAAATTATAGAACATCGGAACATAAGAACGTAGGAATTAGGAGCAGGAGTAGGCCATTCAGCCCCATGGCTGATCTGGTTGTGGTCTCAACTCCACTTTCCTGTCTACCTCCCCACCCCCCCCAATAACCTTGACTCCCTTATCTATTAAAAACCTATCTAACTCAGCCTTGAATAAATTCAATGACCCAGCCTCCACTGCTTTCTGGGGATGAGAATTCCACAGACTAACCACCCTTTGAGAGAAAAGATTTCTCCTCATCTCCGTCTTAAAAGAGAGACCTCTTATTCTTAAACTGTGTCCCCTAGTTCTAGTCTCCCCCCACAAGAGGAAACATCCTCCTGGTATCAAGTCCCCTCAGGGTTTTGTATGTTTCAATAAGATCACCCCTCATTCTTCTAAACTCCAATGGGTAAAGACCCAACCTGTTCAACCTTTCTTCATAAGATAAGCCCTTCATCCCCTGAATTAATCGAGTGAGCCTTCTCTGAACTGCTTCTAACGCAATTGTATCCTTTTTCAGAGGAACCTGTGTATTTTTTCTGAACATTTTTGTTTAACAATTGTGACAGTATTGATAATGAGGAAAAAGATTGTTGGGCGGGGTGTGGGGGAGGGGAGATCATGTGACAAACACTTCAGGAATATTGCTGACCAGATTTGACAATACCACATTCAATTGTGGACTGGCTGAGTCCTGAGATCAGGCAGAGAAGACAAAAGTAAGGAAGTTATTGCTAAACCCTTTACAAATCACTGGAGGTTTGTGTCCAATTCCGGTCTCCACACATTAGGAAGGATGTCATGGCCTTGGAGAGGGTGCGGAGGAGATTTACTAGAATGTTCTCAGGGATGAGGGACCTCAGTTACAGGGAGAGACTGGAGAAGCTGGGATTGTTCTCCTTAGAGCAGAGAAGGTTAAGCGGGGATTTATAGAGATGTTCAAAAGTATGAGGGATTTTGATCGAGTAAATAAGGAGAAACTGTTTCCAGTGGCAGGAGGGTCAGTAACCGGAGGACAAGAGATTGAAGATAATTGGGAAAAAGAACCAGAGGGGGAGATGAGGGGAATTATTTTATGCAGTGAATTGTTGTGATCTGGAATATGCTGTCTGAAAGGGCCAAATGTGTTGATGGGCCGAATGGCCTCCTTCTGTGCTGTAATTGCCTCTATGAAAGTGAGGTGGAAGCAGATTCAATAATAACTTTCAAAAGGGAATTTGATCAATACTTAAAGAGAAGAAATTTGCAGGGCTCTGGGGAAAGAGCAGGGGATTAATTGGACAGCTCTTTCAAAGAGCCAGTACAGGCACAATGGGCCGAATGGCCTTGGCTTGTGCTGTACCATTCTCTAATTCTATGATCAGACTTAATTCAGTCAACCTGTTAACTCAGCATTTCCACTGATTTGCACCTCCCAGTTGAACAGCTTGGGATTTTCGGCCGGATTATTAGGGGCATTCCTGGAAGATTGGAAATGGCAACAGCGTGCCGAGAGATTAGCAGCGTGGGAGGAATGGCGAGGAATCGAGTATAGCAGCCGGGCTGTTTGTGCGCCACTGAGTCTATGTACAGAATTGTCTGAAATCACGGGCAAATCGAATTCCTGCTACTGTTTTCATGCAGTGAAGATGTCGAACAGCAATCGCTCAGTTAGAACCTTAACCTCAACCTGCCCGGCTTGTGGGGAACTTCTCCCTCACATGTATTCTGTGAGAATGTGGGTGGAATTGGAGGGTCCCCAAAAGCTCAGTTAATGGAGAGGGGCTGAACGGCACATGCTTCATTTCTGTTTTAGAGCAAGTTACTGATCGCAGCATCGAGGAAATCAGCCAGGGTTCCTGCTCCTGATCACTGTCAGTGATCCCTGGGCGTGTGAATATAAGATGAGCAGAGGATTGGGCAGTTGTGAGGCATATACGATCAGCCATGATCTTATTGAATGGTGGAGCAGCCTTGAGGGATCGAATGGCCGACTGCTGCTCCTAAATCTTGTGTTCCAGTGCTATGGTCGAATAGTCAGACATCACACACTGTTTAGAGTTACAGATGGAGATTTAACTTAGAGGAGAAGGAACACAGGACACTGGCAGACACTGACACAGAAGTCAATATCTTCCAAGGAAGTAGAAGGAAAGAAGGAGGGCGAAAAAAAAAGACATGGAGTCATCTGGAGCTCTTAGTAGAAGGAGGGAATTGGGACACAGTCCAGTGCTGTAATACTGTGACACAGAGCCCTGTCTGTACTGTAATGTCACACAGAACCCTGTCTGTGCTGTAATGTGACACAGAGCCCTGTCTGTACTGTAATACTGTGACACAGAGCCCTGTCTGTACTGTAATACTGTGACACAGAGCCCTGTCTGTACTGTAATGTGACACAGAGCCCTGTCTGTGCTGTAATGTGACACAGAGCCCTGTCTGTACTGTAATGTGACACAGAGCCCTGTCTGTGCTGTAATGTGACACAGAGCCCTGTCTGTACTGTAATACTGTGACACAGAGCCCTGTCTGTGCTGTAATGTAACACAGAGCCCTGTCTGTACTGTAATACTGTGACACAGAGCCCTGTCTGTACTGTAATGTGACACAGAGCCCTGACTGTGCTGTACTACTGTGACACAGAGCCCTGTCTGTGCTGTAATGTAACACAGAGCCCTGTCTGTACTGTAATACTGTGACACAGAGCCCTGTGTGTACTGTAATGTGACACAGAGCCCTGTCTGTACTGTAATGTGCCACAGAGCCTTGTCTGTACTGTAATACTGTGACACAGAGCTCCGTCTGTACTGTAATACTGTGACACAGAGCTCTGTCTGTACTGTAATGTGACACAGAGCCTTGTCTGTACTGTAATACTGTGACTACCATGGGGGACCTTATCAAATGCCTTACTAAAATCCATGTACACCACATCCACTGGTTTACCCTCATCCACTTGCTTGGTCACCTGCTCAAAGAATTCAATCAGGCTTGTGAGGCAAGACCTACCCCTCACAAAACCGTGCTGACTGTCCCGAATCAAGCAGTGTCTTTCCAGATGCTCAGAAATCCTATCCCTCAGCACCTTTTCCATCAACTTGCCTACCACCGAAGTAAGACTAACTGGCCTGTAATTCCCAGGGTTGTTCCTATTCCCTTTCTTGAACAGGGGCACAACATTTGCCACCCTCCAATCACCTGGTACCACCCCCGTCAACAGAGAAGATGAAAAGATCATTGCCAGCGGCTCTGCAATTTCATCCCTTGCTTCCCATAACATCCTTGGATATACCCCGTCAGGCCCGGGAGACTTGTCTATCTTCAAGTTATTCAAAAACCCCAACACATCTTCCCTCCTAACGAGCACTTCCTCGAGCTTACCAGTCTGTTTCACACCGTCCTCTTCAGTAATACACCCCTTCTCATTCGTAAATACCGAAGAGAAGTACTCATTCAAAACCTCACTTATCTCTTCCGGCTCAACACACAGTCTCCCGCTATTGTCCTTGACCGGACCTACGGTCCCCCTAGTCATCCTCATATTTCTGACATACGCGTAAAAGGCCTTGGGGTTTTCTTTTATCCTACCCGCCAAGCATTTTTCATGCCCTCTCTTAGCTCTCCTAATCCCTTTCTTCAGATCCTTCCTGGCCATCTTGTATCCCTCCAGAGCTATGCCTGTGCCCTTTTTCCTCAACCTTATATACGCATCCTTCTTCTTCCTAACAAGACTCTCAACCTCTCTTGTCAACCACGGTTCCCTCACATGACCATCCCTTCCCTGTCTGACAGGGACATGCTTATCAATGGCCCCTACTATCTGCTCCTTGAAAAAGTTCCACATTTCGACCGTGCCCTTCCCTGCCAGCATATGCTCCCAACTTATGCTCCTCAGTTCCTGCCTGACAGCATCATATCTACCCTTCCCCCAATTGTAAACCTTGCCCTGTTGCACATACCTATCCCTCTCCATTACCACAGTGAATGCTACAGAATTGTGATCACTATCTCCAAAGTGCTCGCCCACCAACAGCTCTATCACTTGCCCTGGTTCATTACCTAGTACCAAATCCAATATTGCCTCCCCTCTGGTCGGGCAGTCTACATACTGAGTCAGAAAAGCTTCCTGGACATACTGCACAAACACTACCCCATCCAAACTATTCGATCTAAAGAGTTGCCAATTAATATTTGGGAAGTTGAAATCCCCCATAATTACTACCCTGTGACTTCTGCTCCTTTCCAAAATCTGTTTCCCAATCTGCTCTTCCACCTCCCTGCTGCTATTGGGGGGCCGATAGAAAACTCCCATCAAGGTGACTGCTCCTTTCCTGTTCCTGACCTCAACCCACAGTGCCTCAGTCGGCAGATCCTCCTCGAAAATTCTTTCAGCAGTTGTTACACTATTTCTAACTAACAATGCCACCCCCCCACCTCTTTTACCACCATTCCTAATCTTATGAAAACATCTATAACCAGGTACCTCCAAGAACCATTCCTCCCCCTCACCTATCCACGTTTCAGTGATGGCCACAACATCGTAGTCCCAAGTGCCCATCCACGCCTTCAATTCACTCACCTTATTCCTGATGCTTCTTGCGTTGAAGTATACGCACTTTAACCCTTCTCCGTGCCCATCTGTCCTCTGCGACAGTGCTACCTTCCCCAATACCTCACTACACTCTTTGTCTTTCTGAGTGGACCCACTGGTCCCTGGACTACAAGTCCGGTTCCCATCCCCCTCCCAAACTAGTTTAAACCCTCCCGAACAGTACTAGCAAACCTCCCTCCCAGGATATTGGTGCCCCTCTGGTTCAGATGCAGCCCGTCCTGTTTGAACAGGTCCCATCTTCCCCAGAATGCAGTCCAATTATCCAAGAACTGGAAGCCCTCCCTCCTACACCATTCCTGCAGCCACGTGTTCAGCTGTGCTCTCTCCCTATTCCTAGCCTCACTATCACGTGGCGCCGGCAACAAACCAGAGATAACAACTCTGTCCGTCCGAGCTTTCAGCTTCCAGCCTAACTCCCTAAACTCACTTCTAACATCTGTGCCACCCTTCCTTCCTACGTCGTTGGTGCCAATGTGCACCACGACCTCTGGCTGCTCCCCCTCCCCTTTAAGGATCCTGAAGACGCGATCACAAACATCACGGACCCTGGCACCAGGTAGGCAACAAACCATCCGTGCGTCTCGCTTGCGCCCACAGAACCGCCTGTCGGTACTCCTCACCATCGAGTCCCCGATGACTAGTGCTCTCCCATTCTCCCTCCTTCCCTTCTGAGCCACAGTGCAGGACCCCGTGCCAGAGGCCCGTTCACTGCAGCCTGCCCCCGATAGGCCGTCCCCCCCAACAGTATCTAAAACTGTATACTTGTTGCTGAGGGGAACGACCACAGGAGATCCCTGCACCGACCTCTTCCCACCTCTAACTGTTACCCAGCTGCCTTTGTTTTGTGGAGTAACGACATCCCTGTAGCTTCTATCTATCACCCCCTCAGCTTCCCGAATGATCCTCAGTTCATCCAGCTCCAGCTCCAGTTCCCTAACACGGTCTGATAGGAGCTGGAGACGGATGCACTTCCAGCAGGTGAAGTCGGCAGGGTCACCGGAGGTTCCCCTCACCTCGAACATACTGCAGGAGGAGCACTGCACTCCCCTGGCTGCCATTTCTTTTACTCAATTACCCCTTAATTAAGTACAAATATAGATATTAACAAAAACAGTGAAATAGCTTACCTGTTCAGTCCTTTTTGGCTAGAGGAGGAGGGTAAAAAGGGTCTTATTATTAGGTTAGAGGAGGAGGATGGTTGGGAGACACTACATGTGTAGTGTCTCGGGTTAACTCTGCTCCGCACCTTTAAAGAAAATACCTACCCAGGAGTCCTTGCTGCCGTCCAGCTTCCGGTTCCTCCCGCGCCAAAAGTAACTTGAACACAAGGAAAACAGTAAGTACAACTTTTAAAACAACTTTTAAAACACAGCTCCTGTTGCCTTCACTTACCCACCGAAGAGTCGCTACCTTCTCCTGCTTCTCCGCCGGGAAAGCTCTGACACAAAGCTCTGTCTGTACTGTAATGTGACACAGAGCCCTGTCTGCACTGTACTACTGTGACACAGAGCCCTGTCTGTACTGTAATGTGACACAGAGTCCTGTCTGTGCTGTAATGCTGTGACACAGAGCCCTGTCTGTACTGTAATGTGACACAGAGCCTTGTCTGTACTGTAATGTGACACAGAGTCCTGTCTGGTCTGTAATGCTGTGACACAGAGCCCTGTCTGTACTGTAATGTGACACAGAGCCCTGTCTGTACTGTAATACTGTGACACAGAGCTCTGTCTGTACTGTAATGTGACACAGAGCCCTGTCTGCACTGTAATACTGTGACACAGAGCCTTGTCTGTACTGTAATGTGACACAGAGCCCTGTCTGTGCTGTAATACTGTGACACAGAGCCCTGTCTTTACTGTAATGTGACACAGAGCCCTGTGTGTACTGTAATATGACACAGAGCCCTGTCTGTGCTGTAATAATGTGATACAGTGCCCTGTCTGTGCTGTAATGTGACGCAGAGCCCTGTCTGTGCTATAATACTGTGACACAGAGCCCTGTCTGTGCTGTAATAATGTGATACAGAGCCCTGTCTGTACTGTAATGTGACACAGAGCCCTGTCTGTACTGTAATGTGACACAGAGCTCTGTCTGTACTGTAATGTGACACGGAGCCCTGTCTGTGCTGTAATACTGTGACACAGAGCTCTGTCTGTACTGTAATGTGACACGGAGCCCTGTCTTACTGTAATACTGTGACACAGAGCCCTGTCTGTACTGTAACACTGTGACACGGAGCCCTGTCTGTGCTGTAATGTGACACAGAGCCCTGTCTGTGCTGTAATTTGACATGGAGCATTGTCTGTGCTGTAATATTGTGACACAGAGCCCTGTCTGTGCTGTAATGTGACACAGAGCCCTGTCTGTGCTGTAATACTGTGACACAGAGCCCTGTCTGTACTGTAATGTGACACAGAGCCCTGTCTGTGCTGTAATACTGTGACACAGAGCCCTGTCTGTACGGTAATACTGTGGCACGGAGCCCTGTCTGTGCTGTAATACTGTGACACAGAGCCTTGTCTGTGCTGTAATGTGACACAGAGCCCTGTCTGTACTGTAATGTGACATGGAGCCCTGTCTGTGCTGTAATACTGTGACACAGAGCCCTGTCCATACTGTAATGTGACATGGAGCCCTGTCTGTGCTGTAATTTGACACGGAGCCCTGTCTGTGCTGTAATACTGTGCCACAGAGCCCTGTCTGTGCTGTAATGTGGCACGGAGCCCTGTATGTGCTGTAATACTGTGACATGGAGCCCTGTCTGTACTGTAATGTGACACAGAGCCCTGTCTGTGCTGTAATGTGACACAGAGCCCTGTCTGTACTGTAATGTGACACAGAGCCCTGTCTGTACTGTAATGTGACACGGAGCTCTGTCTGTGCTGTAATGTGACACAGAGCCCTGTCTGTACTGTAATGTGACACAGAGCCCTGTCTGTACTGTAATGTGACACAGAGCCCTGTCTGTGCTGTAATGTGACACGGAGCCCTCTCTGTGCTGTAATGTGGCACGGAGCCCTGTATGTGCTGTAATACTGTGACATGGAGCCCTGTCTGTACTGTAATGTGACACACAGAGACCTGTCTGTGCTGTAATAATATATATTGATGTCCTGTAATTTTGTAATGACTGATATCACTAAATGATGATACTTACACTGCAGGCCCACTGGAATTAACAGACCTTAATGAGTTACTGGATTTATTCGGAGCATGTTTTTCTCCTCCAGGACTGAGTGGCACAGGGCAGAGTATCCTCACCACCAGTACTGGAATTTCAGTTCTGTAAATAATCAGTTAATGTATTGGAGAAGAAGCAGGTAATAGAAAAGAACCTGGCGGAGCTACTGCATATGTGTTTATTGCTTCTTGTTACTCAGTGAGTTACTGTGTGGCTGGAAGATTGGCACAGGGCCAAAGGCCTCGCAGAGTTGAACTTTCTCAGCATGTACATATGGCTAGTTAGTGAATGCTGACAGGTTATTCTTTCCCTAATTTGGGGCTGTGGACATCACCGACTAGGCCAACATTTATTGTCCACCCCTAATCATCCTTGAGAAGGTGATGATGAGCCACATTCGAAACAACTCAGTGTCTTGCTAGGCCATTTCAGAGGGCATGTAAGAGTTAACCACATTGCTGTGGGTCTGGAGTCACATGTCGGCCAGACCAGGTAAGGACAACAGATTTCCTTCCCTAAAGGACATTAGTGAACCCGATGAGTTTTTATGATAATCGATGATAGTTTAAAGGTCACCATTAATGAAACTAGTTTTCAATTCCAGATTTATTTAATTAATTGAATTTAAATTCCCCAGTTGCCGATTTGAACTCATGTCTCCTGATCTTTAGTCCAGATCTCTGCACTAGTAGCCCAGTAACAAACCCTTACATCCATCTCAGTGCATTGAAGCCACACACAAGCTGCACTTTCCAGCAGAAACTGTAACGCAGAGATACTGAGCACCACTGTAGACCCTGACGGATTCCTCCAGGACGTGTGAGGGATGGGGGATGAGTTCAGCTAAATCAGTGCACACTGGAGATTCAAGCTGTGCTCTGAATGGTCTGTTTGCCTCAGTGATTCACCAGATAGGACACTCAGCCGTGGAGTTTCTTGTGTGAAGGAACAGCCTGAAGTTTAGGAATCTGTCACTCCTCGAAACACTGAGGTGATTCAATCTTATCGCGAGCCGTGTCTGTACTTTGTATCTTTGGCGAGCTGCACCCACAGACTTTGATTAACTTCTTATCATGCCCTGAGTTCTTCTCCTGGCTGCGACTGATGCCAGGTCACTCAACGTGCACAATCTGCCTCACACAAGCTGTACACGGGTCTTGTTCATTGCTGTCGTTTTATGACATGACATCAGGAGCTGAGTGCACACGACTGGATTACTCAACTCTGCTGTGTTAACCCATGGGTGTCTCAGTGTCAGCTGCTGAACATGAGAAAATAATAAGAAACATTCACTCATGTCTCATACAGTACAACTTCAGATTATGGAAGTCTTATACCAGAGAATCAGTGTGTGTGGAACCCGTACCCCAGTGAGAGTCAGTGTGTGTGGGACCCGTACCCCAGTGAGAGTCAGTGTGTGTGGAACCTGTACCCCAGTGAGAGTCAGTGTGTGTGGAACCCGTACCCCAGTGAGAGTCAGTGTGTGTGGGACCCGTACCCCAGTGAGAGTCAGTGTGTGTGGAACCCGTACCCCAGTGAGAGTCAATGTGTGTGGGACCCGTACCCCAGTGAGAGTCAGTGTGTGTGGTACCCGTACCCCAGTGAGAGTCAGTGTGTGTGGGACCCGTACCCCAGTGAGAGTCAGTGTGTGTGGAACCCGTACCCCAGTGAGAGTCAGTGTGTGTGGAACCCGTACCCCAGAGAGAGTCAGTGTGTGTGGGACCCGTACCCCAGTGAGAGTCAGTGTGTGTGGGACCCGTACCCCAGTGAGAGTCAGTGTGTGTGGGACCCGTACCCCAGTGAGAGTCAGTGTGTGTAGGACCTGTACCCCAGTGAGAGTCAGTGTGTGTGGGACCCGTACCCCAGTGAGAGTCAGTGTGTGTGGAACCCGTACCCCAGTGAGAGTCAGTGTGTGTGGGACCCGTACCCTAGTGAGAGTCAGTGTGTGTGGGACCCGTACCCCAGTGAGAGTCAGTGTGTGTGGGACCCGTATCCCCAGTGAGAGTCAGTGTGTGTGGTACCCGTACCCCAGTGAGAGTCAGTGTGTGTGGGACTCGTACCCCAGTGAGAGTCAGTGTGTGTGGGACCCGTACCCCAGTGAGAGTCAGTGTGTGTGGGACTCGTACCCCAGTGAGAGTCAGTGTGTGTGGGACCCGTACCCCAGTGAGAGTCAGTGTGTGTGGGACTCGTACCCCAGTGAGAGTCAGTGTGTGTGGGACCCGTACCCCAGTGAGAGTCAGTGTGTGTGGGACCCCTACCCCAGTGAGAGTCAGTGTGTGTGGGACTCGTACCCCAGTGAGAGTCAGTGTGTGTGGGACCCGTACCCCAGTGAGAGTCAGTGTGTGTGGGACCCGTACCCCAGTGAGAGTCAGTGTGTTTGGGACTCGTACCCCAGTGAGAGTCAGTGTGTGTGGGACCCGTACCCCAGTGAGAGTCAGTGTGTGTGGGACCCGTACCCCAGTGAGAGTCAGTGTGTGTGGGACCCATACCCCAGTGAGAGTCAGTGTGTGTGGGACCCGTACCCCAGTGAGAGTCAGTGTGTGTGGGACCCGTACCCCAGTGAGAGTCAGTGTGTGTGGGACCCGTACCCCAGTGAGAGTCAGTGTGTGTGGGACCCGTACCCCAGTGAGAGTCAGTGTGTGTGGGACCCGTACCCCAGTGAGAGTCAGTGTGTGTGGGTAATGCTCGGTGATGCTTTGTGTCTGTACCCTGGCAGCAGGTAAATGTTCAGACTGCCTGTGTACAGCTGAATTCTCATTACAGTCCAGTTTTACTCTGACATCATACTGACTGCCATTGCAGTGACCCTTCATTATCACCAGAGATTTCTGCGTATGTGAAAGTCCTAAATGGTCAAAGACTGGTGCAAAAAGATATGAAGAACGAAAGGCGTAAAGACAGGAGCATGTTGTCACTCGATGCTCCAAGTGATCGGTCACTCAGTGTCTGTTTTCACAGGTGCGTCTCCCTGCCAATTCCAAGTGGAACTGGCCTGAATCCCAACCGAGGCGTCAATGAGAGTGTGAGTGGGATGTCCGGGAATCCAGCCTGAGCCAGGGGGAAAATCTGTCCCAGTTCTTTCCCTGGACATCAAGCAAATGAAAGAATAACTTTAAATCGTTGTGAAGGAAAGCAGTCACCGTGGGAATGATGAGCTTAAAGATTCCCTCTGGCTCACTCGCCTGTCCTGGGCACAATCCTGTCACAAACAGGTGTCTCAGTTTGAAGCATAAAGTTCCCAATGAAAAACACCCACCCGTTTCCCACACACTGACTCACACTGGGGTACGGGTCCCACACACACTGACTCTCACTGGGGTACGGGTTCCACACACACTGACTCTCACTGGGGTACGGGTTCCACACACACTGACTCTCACTGGGGTACGGGTTCCACACACACTGACTCTCACTGGGGTACGAGTCCCACACACACTGACTCTCACTGGGGTACGGGTCCCACACACACTGACTCTCACTGGGGTACGAGTCCCACACACACTGACTCTCACTGGGGTACGGGTCCCACACACACTGACTCTCACTGGGGTACGGGTCCCACACACACTGACTCTCACTGGGGTACAGGTTCCACACACACTGACTCTCACTGGGGTACGAGTCCCACACACACTGACTCTCACTGGGGTACGGGTTCCACACACACTGACTCTCACTGGGGTACGGGTTCCACACACACTGACTCACACTGGGGTACGGGTTCCACACACACTGACTCTCACTGGTGTACGGGTTCCACACACACTGACTCTCACTGGCGTACGGGTCTCACACACACTGACTCTCACTGGGGTACGGGTTCCACACACACTGACTCACACTGGGGTACGGGTCCCACACACACTGACTCTCATTGGGGTACGGGTCCCACACACACTGACTCTCACTGGGGTAGGGGTCCACACACACTGACTCTCACTGGGGTACGGGTCTCACACACACTGACTCTCACTGGGGTACGGGTTCCACACACACTGACTCTCACTGGGGTACGGGTCTCACACACACTGACTCTCACTGGGGTACGGGTCCCACACACACTGACTCTCACTGGGGTACGGGTCCCACACACACTGACTCTCACTGGGGTACGGGTCTCACACACACTGACTCTCACTGGGGTACGGGTCCCACACACACTGACTCTCACTGGGGTACGGGTCCCACACACACTGACTCTCACTGGGGTACGGGTCCCACACACTGACTCTCACTGGGGTACGGGTCCCACACACTGACTCACACTGGGGTACGGGTCCCACACACTGACTCTCACTGGGGTACGGGTCCCACACACACTGACTCTCACTGGGGTACGAGTCCCACACACACTGACTCTCACTGGGGTACGGGTCCCACACACTGACTCTCACTGGGGTACGGGTCCCACACACTGACTCACACTGGGGTACGGGTCCCACACACACTGACTCTCACTGGGGTATGGGTCCCACACACACTGACTCTCACTGGGGTATGGGTCCCACACACACTGACTCTCACTGGGGTACGGGTCCCACACACACTGACTCTCACTGGGGTACGGGTCCCACACACACTGACTCTCACTGGGGTACGGGTCCCACACACTGACTCACACTGGGGTACGGGTCCCACACACACTGACTCTCACTGGGGTATGGGTCCCACACACACTGACTCTCACTGGGGTATGGGTCCCACACACACTGACTCTCACTGGGGTACGGGTCCCACACACACTGACTCTCACTGGGGTACAGGTTCCACACACACTGACTCTCACTGGGGTACGGGTCCCACACACACTGACTCTCACTGGGGTACAGGTTCCACACACACTGACTCTCACTGGGGTACGGGTCCCACACACACTGACTCTCACTGGGGTACGGGTCCCACACACACTGACTCTCACTGGGGTACGGGTCCCACACACTGACTCACACTGGGGTACGGGTCCCACACACACTGACTCTCACTGGGGTATGGGTCCCACACACACTGACTCTCACTGGGGTATGGGTCCCACACACACTGACTCTCACTGGAGTACTGGTCCCACACACACTGACTCTCACTGGGGTATGGGTTCCAACACACAGACTCTCACTGGGGTACGGGTTCCACACACACAGACTCTCACTGGGGTACAGGTCCCACACACACTGACTCTCACTGGGGTACGGGTCCCACACACACTGACTCTCACTGGGGTACGGGTTCCACACACACTGACTCTCACTGGGGTACGGGTCCCACACACACTGACTCTCACTGGGGTACGGGTCCCACATAAACTGACTCTCACTGGGGTACGGGTCCCACACACACTGACTCTCACTGGGGTACAGGTTCCACACACACTGACTCTCACTGGGGTACGGGTTCCACACACACTGACTCTCACTGGGGTACGGGTTCCACACACACTGACTCTCACTGGGGTACGGGTTCCACACACACTGACTCTCACTGGGGTACGGGTTCCACACACACTGACTCTCACTCTTCTGTGTTTCCAGTTCTCTCTGTGTTGCTAACTAATCCCTCTCGGTCCGTTGTGTGTGTGTGTGTGTGTCTCTGTAATGAATGATCGCTTGAAGGACCCAGTAATGATTTTGATGAAAACCTCTTTCTTGCTCCCTTTGCCAGCAAAGTAAATTACGAACCATCCCACTGACGAAGCTTTCATTAAGCACAGCACGGAACCAAAGAACAAAGCTGAAATCACCAGTTCCTATCTCCTCAGGCAGTAGTGATCTCACAGCTCAATAACCACCAGCATTGGTTTTCAGGCTATTCAACCGCAAGGGGCATCACATTCAAGCCTGATCCTGTTCTCAACCAACATCCCTGCACATGAAACCCTGCGGGAACACACTAATTGTTCTCTTCTCTAAGCCAAGTGGCTCTTGTGTTAACTGTTCGAGTTGTGGGTTGTCTGAAATCTGAGACATCACTGTGTGTGTGTTCAGTCCCACACTGAGTGGGACCCCACTCTCTGAGGTATTTATTGCAAAGAGCTGCATGATGCCTTTTAACTAATTGTCGTGGGCAGCCCTTTTGCCCCAAGTCAGAAGTTCCTGGGTTTTCCAACACTCTCCTGGCAGGTCCCTCCCGCCACACCCTCTGTCAATCTGAGATCATCCTAAGCACTGCAGCCCCGTGTCCTAACTCGCACCGAGTCCTGTTCACCCATCACCAGCAATGTTCGCTGACCTATACTGGCTCCCGGTCCTGCAACATCTCAGTTTTAAACTTTTCATCCTTGTTTTCAATCCCACCCAGGCCTCCAGGAGCTCATTGGGAAGCCACAAGTTTCAGACACTGGGGTGACAGTCCTCCCCACTGCAATTACTTTGAAGACACAATACACTTCCTTACAAGAAATAAATACTGCAGAAGGTGGGTGTCAGCTGAGGCTGATTTGCCAGCACTCACACATTGACATCAGAGCTTGTGTGTTCAAGTTCCACTCCAGGACTTGAGCACACAATAAAGGCTGACACTCCCATTGCAGTCCTGAGGGAGCACTGCACTGTCAGAGGCTCAGTACGGAGGGAGCGCTGCACTGTCAGAGGGTCAGTACTGAGGGAGTGCTGCACTGTCGGAGGGTCAGTACGGAGGGAGCGCTGCACTGTCAGAGGGTCAGTACTGAGGGAGTGCTGCACTGTCGGTGGGTCAGTACTGAGGGAGTGCTGCACTGTCGGAGGGTCAGTACTGAGGGAGTGCTGCACTGTCGGAGGGTCAGTACTGAGGGAGCGCTGCACTGTCAGAGGGTCAGTACGGAGGGAGCGCTGCACTGTCAGAGGGTCAGTACTGAGGGAGTGCTGCACTGTTGGAGGGTCAGTACGGAGGGAGCGCTGCACTGTCAGAGGGTCAGTACTGAGGGAGTGCTGCACTGTCGGAGGGTCAGTACTGAGGGAGTGCTGCACTGTCGGAGGGTCAGTACTGAGGGAGTGCTGCACTGTTGGAGGGTCAGTACTGAGGGAGTGCTGCACTGTCGGAGGGTCAGTACTGAGGGAGCACTGCAATGTCAGAGGGTCAGTATGGAGGGAGCGCTGCACTGTCAGAGGGTCAGTACTGAGGGAGTGCTGCACTGTCAGAGGGTCAGTACTGAGGGAGTGCTGCACTGTCAGAGGGTCAGTATGGAGGGAGCGCTGCACTGTCAGAGGGTCAGTACGGAGGGAGCGCTGCACTGTCAGAGGGTCAGTACTGAGGGAGTGCTGCACTGTCGGAGGGTCAGTACTGAGGGAGTGCTGCACTGTCGGAGGGTCAGTACTGAGGGAGCACTGCACTGTCAGAGGGTCAGTATGGAGGGAGCGCTGCACTGTCGGAGGGACAGTACGGAGGGAGCGCTGCACTGTCGGAGGGTCAGTACGGAGGGAGCGCTGCACTTTTGGAGGGTCAGTACTGAGGGAGTGCTGCACTGTCAGAGGGTCAGTACGGAGGGAGCGCTGCACTGTTGGAGGGTCAGTACGGAGGGAGCGCTGCACTGTCAGAGGGTCAGTACGGAGGGAGCACTGCACTGTTGGGGGGTCAGTACGGAGGGAGCGCTGCACTGTTGGAGGGTCAGTACTGTGGGTGCACTGCACTGTCGGAGGGTCAGTACTGAGGGAGTGCTGCACTGTTGGAGGGTCAGTACTGAGGAAGCACTGCACTGTAGGAGGGTCAGTACTGAGGGAGCACTGCACTGTCAGAGGTCAGCACTGAGGGAGCACTGCACTGTCAGAGGGTCAGTACTGAGGGAGCACCGCACTGTCGGAGGTTCAGTACTGAGGGAGCGCTGCACTGTCAGAGAGTTAGTACTGAGGGAGTGCTGCACTGTCGGAGGGTCAGTACTGAGGGAGCACCGCACTGTTGGAGGGTCAGTACTGAGGGAGTGCTGCACTGTCAGAGGGTCAGTACTGAGGGAGCACCGCACTGTCGGAGGGTCAGTACTGAGGGAGCGCTGCACTGTCAGAGAGTTAGTACTGAGGGAGTGCTGCACTGTCGGAGGGTCAGTACTGAGGGACTGAGGGAGCACTGCACTGTCAGAGGGTCAGTACTGAGGGAGCACCGCACTGTTGGAGGTTCAGTACTGAGGGAGCGCTGAACTGTCAGAGGGTCAGTACAGAGGGAGTGCTGCACTGTCACAGGAGCAGTTCAGAGGGAGTGCTGCACCGTCGGAGGGTCAGTACTGAGGGAGCGCTGCACTGTTGGAGGGTCAGTACTGAGGGAGTGCTGCACTGTCGGAGGGTCAGGACTGAGGGAGTGCTGCACTGTCGGAGGGTCAGTACTGAGGGAGTGCTGCACTGTCAGAGGGTCAGTACTGAGGGAGTGCTGCACAGTCGGAGGTTCAGTACTAAGGGAGTGCTGCACTGTCAGAGGGTCAGTACTGAGGGAGTGCTGCACTGTCGGAGGGTCAGTACAGAGGGAGTGCTGCACTGTCACAGGAGCAGTTCAGAGGGAGTGCTGCACCGTCGGAGGGTCAGTACTGAGGGAGCGCTGCACTGTTGGAGGGTCAGTACTGAGGGAGTGCTGCACTGTCGGAGGGTCAGTACTGAGGGAGCACCGCACTGCGAAGGGTCAGTACTGAGGGAGTGCTGCACTGTCAGAGGGTCAGTACGGAGGGAGCGCTGCACTGTTGGAGGGTCAGTACGGAGGGAGCGCTGCACTGTCAGAGGGTCAGTACTGAGGGAGCGCTGCACTGTCACAGGAGCAGTTCAGAGGGAGTGCTGCACTGTTGGATGAGTTGTTTATCAAATGACCTGTTAAACTGACGCCCTCTCAGGTAAATGTAAAAGATGTCACAGCTGCTATTTCGAAGAGCAGCGGACATTTCCCCATTGGCCTGCGGCTGATATTTATCCCTCAGCAACTTCTGAAATAACAGATTATCTGGTCGTCATCACATTGCTGTTTTGGGGATCTTGCTGTGTGCCAATTGGCAGCTGCTTTTCCTCCTTTACAATAGTGACTACACTTCAAAAGTCTCATTGGTTGAGGAGCACTTTGGATGTCCTATGGTTGTGAAAGTTGCTATAGAAATGCAACGATTTCTTCTCTGGCCTCTTCTAATTCTGGCCTCTTGCACATCCCCGATTTTCATCACTCCACCCTTAGTGGCCGTGCCTTCAGCTGCCTGGGCCCTAAGCTCTGGAATTCCCTCCCTAAACCTCTCCATATCTCCAACCCCCATAAAACCTACCTCCTCGACCATGGTTTCGGTTTCCTGGTCTAATATCTCCTTATGTGAATCACTGTAAAATGTTGCTCGATTATTGCTGCTGTCGAGTGTCTGGGATGATTTCACTATGTTACAGGTGCTGTATTAATGTAACATGTTTTTGTGGGTTCACACCTGCCTCTAGGAGTTGAGGCACGAATTTAGAAGTGAGCCAGAAGCCAGAGGCAGCTTGATGGTAAGCACCACAGTGACCACTCTCAGAGAGAGCCTGTGAAAAGGGTGAGGCGATTGGAGGGAGGAATCTGTTCAAGGGGAGGTTCTGTGATTTCCAGAATAAGCCATCAATCACAGGCAGAGAAAGACTTCCCCCTGCTGCACGGTTAACAGCCTTGAGATCAGTGAGAGTCAGTGTGTGTGGAACCCGTACCCCAGTGAGAGTCAGTGTGTGTGGGACCCGTACCCCAGTGAGAGTCAGTGTGTGTGGTACCCGTACCCCAGTGAGAGTCAGTGTGTGTGGGACCCGTACCCCAGTGAGAGTCAGTGTGTGTGGGACCCGTACCCCAGTGAGAGTCAGTGTGTGTGGGACCCGTACCCCAGTGAGAGTCAGTGTGTGTGGTACCCGTACCCCAGTGAGAGTCAGTGTGTGTGGGACCCGTACCCCAGTGAGAATCAGTGTGTGTGGGACCCGTACCCCAGTGAGAGTCAGTGTGTGTGGGACCCGCACCCCAGTGAGAGTCAGTGTGTGAGGAACCCGTACCCCAGTGAGAGTCAGTGTGTGTGGAACCCGTACCCCAGTGAGAGTCAGTGTGTGTGGAACCCGTACCCCAGTGAGAGTCAGTGTGTGTGGGACCCGTACCCCAGTGAGAGTCAGTGTGTGTGGAACCCGTACCCCAGTGAGAGTCAGTGTGTGTGGAATCCGTACCCCAGTGAGAGTCAGTGTGTGTGGGACCCGTACCCCAGTGAGAGTCAGTGTGTGTGGGACCCGAACCCCAGTGAGAGTCAGTGTGTGTGGGACATGTACCCCAGTGAGAGTCAGTGTGTGTGGAACCTGTATCCCAGTGAGAGTCAGTGTGTGTGGGACCCGTACCCCAGTGAGAGTCAGTGTGTGTGGGACCCGTACCCCAGTGAGTCAGTGTGTGTGGGACCCGTACCCCAGTGAGAGTCCGTGTGTGTGGAACCCGTACCCCAGTGAGAGTCAGTGTGTGTGGGACCCGTACCCCAGTGAGAGTCAGTGTGTATGGAACCCGTACCTCAGTGAGAGTCAGTGTGTGGGGAACCTGTACCCCAGTGAGAGTCAGTGTGTATGGAACCCGTACCCCAGTGAGAGTCAGTGTATGTGGGACCCGTACCCCAGTGAGAGTCAGTGTATGTGGGACCCGTACCCAGTGAGAGTCTGTGTGTGTGGAACCCGTATCCCAGTGAGAGTCAGTGTGTGTGGGACCCGTACCCCAGTGAGAGTGAGTGTGTGTGAAACCCGTACCCCAGTGAGAGTGAGTGTGTGTGGGATCCGTACCCCAGTGAGAGTCAGTGTGTGTGGAACCCGTACACCAGTGAGAGTCAGTGTGTGTGAAACCCGTACCCCAGTGAGAGTGAGTGTGTGTGGGATCCGTACCCCAGTGAGAGTCAGTGCGTGTGGGACCCGTACCCCAGTGAGAGTCAGTGTGTGTGGGACCCGTACCCCAGTGAGTCAGTGTGTGTGGGACCCGTACCCCAGTGAGAGTCCGTGTGTGTGGAACCCGTACCCCAGTGAGAGTCAGTGTGTGTGGGACCCGTACCCCAGTGAGAGTCAGTGTGTATGGAACCCGTACCTCAGTGAGAGTCAGTGTGTGGGGAACCTGTACCCCAGTGAGAGTCAGTGTGTATGGAACCCGTACCCCAGTGAGAGTCAGTGTATGTGGGACCCGTACCCCAGTGAGAGTCAGTGTATGTGGGACCCGTACCCCAGTGAGAGTCTGTGTGTGTGGAACCCGTATCCCAGTGAGAGTCTGTGTGTGTGGAACCCGTATCCCAGTGAGAGTCAGTGTGTGTGGAACTCCTACCCCAGTGAGAGTCAGTGAGTGTGGAACCCGTACACCAGTGAGAGTCAGTGTGTGTGAAACCCGTACCCCAGTGAGAGTGAGTGTGTGTGGGATCCGTACCCCAGTGAGAGTCAGTGCGTGTGGGACCCGTACCCCAGTGAGAGTCAGTGTGTGTGGAACCCGTACCCCAGTGAGATTCATTGTGTGTGGGATCCGTACCCCAGTGAGAGTGAGTGTGTGTGGAACCCGTACCCCAGTGAGATTCATTGTGTGTGGGATCCGTACCCCAGTGAGAGTCAGTGTGTGTGGAACCCGTACCCCAGTGAGAGTCAGTGTGTGTGGGACCCGTACCCCAGTGAGAGTCAGTGTGTGTGGAACCCGTACCCCACTGATAGTCAGTGTGTGTGGAACCCGTACCCCAGTGAGAGTCAGTGTGTGTGAACCCGTACCCCAGTGAGAGTCAGTGTGTGTGGGACCCGTACCCCAGTGAGAGTCAGTGTGTGTGGGACCCGTACCCCAGTGAGAGTCAGTGTGTGTGGAACCCGTACCCCAGTGAGAGTCAGTGTGTGTGGAACCCGTACCCCACTGATAGTCAGTGTGTGTGGAACCCGTACCCCAGTGAGAGTCAGTGTGTGTGAACCCGTACCCCAGTGAGAGTCAGTGTGTGTGGGACCCGTACCCCAGTGAGAGTCAGTGTGTGTGGGACCCGTACCCCAGTGAGAGTCAGTGTGTGTGGAACCCGTACCCCAGTGAGAGTCAGTGTGTGTGGGACCCGTACCCCAGTGAGAGTCAGTGTGTGTGGGATCCGTACCCCAGTGAGAGTCAGTGTGTGTGGGACCCGTACCCCAGCGAGAGTCAGTGTCAACGTTAATATTTGAAACTGGAGTTTCATTGAAACTCTTTCTGTTATTGTGTTTGGAAGTTGGGAAAAACAGTGTTTTAAAACTGCCAACCCTCCCAGAACTCTGCGCCAATGGAAACAGGTGAACAATTGAGGGCAGGCGTCAGACAACCCAAGGATCAGATGATGGGGGCGAGGTGCAGCTGCCTCTCCAAGGTAAATACTCTCTCAGAGCTGGTGCAGTCTGGACCATGATGTTCAGGAAGTTCTCTAGCTGCCAGGATTGGGTTTTACACTGAGATAACGGCTAGGACACACTGACCTCTGTTATTTCACACTTTCCCTTTATTTTTGTTCCTCGGGAACAGCCTGGAATTCCATAAACAAAATCCGGCTCTAGTTCACTCTCAAAAAACATTTCCGATCTGGTTAGATGTCACCTTGGGATAAGCAAGGAATCTCACACAGAGTGACAGAACACGGTAAATCATAACCCTGTCATCTGTCACATTCTCACTTCACCTCACAGTTAAACAACTGAAACCACCTGCAGGTTTGTCGAAAGGATTCTTGTTAGTGTAGTGGAGACAGGCTGAGAGGCAGCAGGGGTGGCAAAATGGCAGTGGACAGCGTTGGGAGGGAATCCCAATGTGTTTATGTCACTAGGGGATATTTCCAGAGGCTGCTGGGAGGAGGCCTTGCTTGAAGGTGGCGGGAAGGTAATTAAGCTTATTAAACAAACAATTGAGATTCTACAGCGATTTTGCATTTTGTGCGAATCATTTGGGAACAATGAAGCTTCAGAGCCTCGCCAACTATAAGGAGGTGGAAGCTCAGTGGAAGGTCAGTGTTGGCTGCAGTTGGTGAGAGGTAGGGAGGGTGAAAATGAGTAAACAGCAGCAATAGCAATCTGGAGGTAAGCCAAACTTGGCTGACACTGCGGGGGCATTCTGACTAAGTGTCCTCTCTGACTTGGCATTTGTGTGTACAGAGTAAGGGGACAGGTGGGAGGCCCTAAAAAGTGATTGCATCAATTTGCTATGGGCCTCATTCAGTCAGACCTTGAGACCTGCAGTGAGGAGGAGCATCAGAGAGGGAGAGAGCTGCAATTGACGGGAGTGAAGCATCAGCACCCAGAGGGGCACCAGGATCATGCTAGAAGGGGGCAGGGAAGAGGAGGGTACAAAGGGACAAACAACCAGTCATTGTGCACAGAAGATGGTATTCTGCAAATGCTGAAGCAGCAGTGTCGCTGAAGACTGTGCCTCTCCGGGGAGACGGTCGCCGAGCTGTGCACCTCTCCGGGGAGACAGTCGCCGAGCTGTGCGCCTCTCCGGGGAGACGGTTGCCAAGCTGTGCGCCTCTCCGGGGAGACGGTCACCGAGCTGTGCGCCCCACCGGGGAGACGGTCGCCGAGCTGTGCGCCCCACCGGGGAGACGGTCACCGAGCTGTGCGCCCCACCGGGGAGACGGTCACCGAGCTGTGCGCCTCTCCGGGGAGACGGTCGCCGAGCTGTGCGCCTCTCCGGGGAGACGGTCGCCGAGCTGTGCGCCCCACCGGGGAGACGGTCGCCGAGCTGTGCGCCTCTCCGGGGAGACGGTCGCCGAGCTGTGCGCCCCACCGGGGAGACGGTCGCCGAGCTGTGCGCCCCACCGGGGAGACGGTCACCGAGCTGTGCGCCCCACCGGGGAGACGGTCGCCGAGCTGTGCGCCTCTCCGGGGAGACGGTCGCCGAGCTGTGCGCCCCACCGGGGAGACGGTCGCCGAGCTGTGCGCCCCACCGGGGAGACGGTCACCGAGCTGTGCGCCTCTCCGGGGAGACGGTCGCCGAGCTGTGCGCCTCTCCGGGGAGACGGTCACCGAGCTGTGCGCCTCTCCGGGGAGACGGTCGCCGAGCTGTGCGCCCCTCCGGGGAGACGGTCGCCGAGCTGTGTGCCTCTCCGGGGAGACGGTCGCCGAGCTGTGCGCCTCTCCGGGGAGACGGTCGCCGAGCTGTGCGCCTCTCCGGGGAGACGGTCGCCGAGCTGTGCGCCCCTCCGGGGAGACGGTCGCCGAGCTGTGCGCCCCTCCGGGGAGACGGTCGCCGAGCTGTGCGCCTCTCCGGGGAGACGGTCGCCGAGCTGTGCGCCTCTCCGGGGAGACGGTCGCCGAGCTGTGCGCCCCTCCGGGGAGACGGTCGCCGAGTTGTGCGCCCCTCCGGGGAGACGGTCGCCGAGTTGTGCGCCCCTCCGGGGAGACGGTCGCCGAGTTGTGCGCCCCTCCGGGGAGACGGTCGCCGAGCTGTGCGCCTCTCCGGGGAGACGGTCGCCGAGCTGTGCGCCCCTCCGGGGAGACGGTCGCCGAGCTGTGCGCCTCTCCGGGGAGACGGTCGCCGAGCTGTGCGCCCCTCCGGGGAGACGGTCGCCGAGCTGTGCGCCCCTCCGGGGAGACGGTCGCCGAGCTGTGCGCCCCTCCGGGGAGACGGTCGCCGAGCTGTGCGCCCCTCCGGGGAGACGGTCGCCGAGTTGTGCGCCTCTCCGGGGAGACGGTCGCCGAGCTGTGCGCCCCTCCGGGGAGACGGTCGCGAGTTGTGCGCCCCTCCGGGGAGACGGTCGCCGAGTTGTGCGCCCCTCCGGGGAGACGGTCGCCGAGCTGTGCGCCTCTCCGGGGAGACGGTCGCCGAGCTGTGCGCCCCTCCGGGGAGACGGTCGCCGAGCTGTGCGCCTCTCCGGGGAGACGGTCGCCGAGCTGTGCGCCCCTCCGGGGAGACGGTCGCCGAGCTGTGCGCCCCTCCGGGGAGACGGTCGCCGAGCTGTGCGCCCCTCCGGGGAGACGGTCGCCGAGCTGTGCGCCCCTCCGGGGAGACGGTCGCCGAGCTGTGCGCCCCTCCGGGGAGACGGTCGCCGAGCTGTGCGCCCCTCCGGGGAGACGGTCGCCGAGCTGTGTGCCATGATGGCGCAGGAGCTAAGCCCAATGGGAAGTGGTGAACATCCAATGCCTGTCGTGTTGAAGCTCACCATGGTACTGAATTTCTGAGCCTCAAGATCATTCCAGGGCTCTTCTGGAGATTTGTGTGGGATCTCCCAGTCTGCAGTTCATCGCTGCTTCAAGATTTTTTTTTTATTCATTCATGGATGTGGGCGTCACTGGCCAGGCCAGCATTTATTGCCAATCCCTAATTGCCCTTGAGAAGGTGGTGGTGAGCTGCCTTCTTGAACTGCTGCAGTCCATGTGGGGTAGGTACACCCACAGTGCTGTTAGGAAGGGAGTTCCAGGATTTTGACCCAGTGACAGTGAAGGAACGGCGATATAGTTCCAAGTCAGGGTGTGTGTGACTTGAGGGGAACTTGCAGGTGGTGGTGTTCCCATGCATTTGCTGCCTTTGTCCTTCTAGTTGGTAGAGGTTGTGGGTTTAGAAGGTGCTGTCTAAGGAGCCTTGGTGCATTGCTGCAGTGCATCTTGTAGATGGTACACACTGCTGCTACTGTGCATCGGTGGTGGAGGGAGTGAATGTTTGTGGATGGGGTGCCAATCAAGAGGGCTGCTTTGTCCTGGATGGTGTCGAGCTTCTTGAGTGTTGTTGGAGCTGCACCCATCCAGGCAAGTGAAGAGTATTCCATCACACTCCTGACTTGTGCCTTGTAGATGGTGGACAGGCTTTGGGGAGTCAGGAGGTGAGTTACTCACCACAGGATTCCTAGCCTCTGACCTGCTCTTGTAGCCACGGTACTTATATGGCTACTCCAGTTCAGTTTCTGGTCAATGGTAACCCTTAGGATGTTGATAGTGGGGGATTCAGCGATGGTAATGCTGTTGAATGTCAAGGGGAGATGGTTAGATTCTCTCTTGTTGGAGATGGTCGTTGCCTGACACTTGTGTGGCACGAATGTTACTTGCCATTTATCAGCCCAAGCCTGGATATTGTCCAGGTCTTGTTGCATTTCTAGACAGACTGCTTCAGTAACTGAGCAGTCGTGAATGGTGCTGAACATTGTGCAATCATCAGCGAACATCCCCACTTCTGACTTTATGATTGAAGGAAGGTCATTGATGAAGCAGCTGAAGATGGTTGTGCCTAGGACACTACCCTGAGGAACTCCTGCAGTGATGTCCTGGAGCTCAGATGATTGACCTCCAACAACCACAACCATCTTCCTTTGAGCTAGGAATAACTCCAACCGGCAGAGAGTTTTCCCCCTGATTCCCATTGACTTCAGTTTTGCTAGGGCTCCTTGATGCCATACTCGGTCAAATGCTGCCTTGATGTCAAGGGCAGTAACTCTCACCTCACCTCTTGAGTTCAGCTCTTTTGTCCATGTTTGAACCAAGGCTGTAATGAGGTCAGGAGCTGAGTGGCCCTGGCGGAACCCAAACTGAGCATCACTGCGTAAGTTATTGCTAAGCAAGTGCCGCTTGATGGCACTGTTGATGACACCTTCCATCACTTTACTGATGATTGAGAGTAGGCTGATGGGGCGGTAATTGGCCGGGTTGGACTTGTCCTGCTTTTTGTGTACAGGCCATACCTGGGCAATTTTCCATATTGCAGGGTAGATGCCAGTGTTGTAGCTGTACTGGAACGGCTTGGCTAGGGGCACGGCAAGTTCTGGAACACAAGTCTTCATTACTTTTGCCGGAGTATTGTCAGGGCCCATAGCCTTTTCAGTATCCAGCACCTTCAGTCATTTCTTGATATCACGCGGAGTAATTTGAATTGGCTGACGTCTGGTATCTGTGATGCTGGGGACTTCAGGAGGAGGCCGAGACAGATCATCAACTCGGCACTTCTGGCTGAAGATTGTTGCAAATGCTTCAGCCTTATCTTTCGCACTGATGTGCTGGGCTCCCCCATCATTGAGGATGGGGATATTTGTGGAGCCACTTCCTCCAGTTAGTTGTTTAATTGTCCACCACCATTCATGGCTGGATGTGGCAGGACTGCAGAGCTTAGATCTGATCCATTGGTTATGGGATCGCTTAGCTTTGTCTATCGCATGCTGCTTACGCAGTTTGGCATGCAAGTAGTCCTGTGTTGTAGCTTCACCAGGTTGACACTTCATTTTGAGGTATGCCTGGTGCTGCTCCTGGCATGCCCTCCTGCACTCTTCATTGGACCAGGGTTGGTCTCCTGGCTTGATGGTGATGGTAGAGTGGGGGATATGCCGGGTCATGAGGTTACAGATTGTGGTTGAGTACAATTCTGCTGCTGCTGATGGCCCACAGCGCCTCATGGATGCCCAGTTTTGCATTGCTAGATCTGTTCGAAATCTATCCCATTTAGCACGGTGATAGTGCCACACAACACGATGGACGGTATCCTCAATGTGAAGGCGGGACTTTGTCCCCACAAGGACTGTGCTGTGGTCACTCCTACCAATACTGTCATGGACAGATGCATCTGTGGCAGGCAGATTAGTGAGGACAAGGTCAAGTATGTTTTTCCCTCTTGTTGGTTCCCCCACCACCTGCCGCAGACCCAGTCTAGCAGCTATGTCCTTTAGGACTCAGCCAGTAATGGTGCTACCGAGCCACTCTTGGTGATAGACATTGAAGTCCCCCACCCAGAGTACATTCTGTGCCCTTGCCACCCTCAGTGCTGTTCAACATGGAGAAATACTGACTCCTCAGCTGAGGGAGGGCGGTAGGTGGTTATCAGCAGGAGGTTTCCTTGTCCATGTTTGACCTGATGCCATGAGACTTCATGGGGACTGGAGTTGATGTTGAGGACTCCCAGGGCAACTCCCTCCCGACTGCATACCACTGTGCCGCCACCTCTATTGGGTCTGTCCTGCTGGTGGGACAGGACATACCCGGGGATGATGATGGCAGGATGAGTCGGTGAGTATGACTATGTCAGGCTGTTGCTTGACTAGTCTGTGGGACAGCTCTCCCAACTTTGGCACAAGCCCCCAGATGTTAGTAAGGAGGACTTTGCAGAGTCAACAGGGCTGGGTTTGCCGTTGTAATTTCCAGTGCCTAGGTCGATGCCGGGTGGTCCATCCGGTTTCATTCTTTTTTTATCGACTTTGTAGCAGTTAGATATAACTGAGTGGCTTGCTCGGCCATTTCAGAGGGCATGTAAGAGTCAACCACATTGCTGTGGGTATGGAGTCACATGTAGGCCAGACCAGGTAAGGACAGCAGATTTCCTAAAGGACATTAGTGAACCAGATGGGTTTTTACAACAATCGACAATAGTTTCATGGCCATCATTAGACTAGCTTTTTTTTAAATTCCAGATTTATTAATTCAATTCAAATTCTACCTTTTGCTGTGGGATTTAAACCCATGTCCACAGAGCAACACCCTGGGTGTCTGGGTTACTTGTCCAGTGACAATCCCACTACAGCGCCACCTCCCCAATGGTCACCAATGTCATGTTCAAGAAGGCCAGCCAATACATGTGTATTTGCACCAATCCAGACAGTCAGCTTGGAAGAGCTGTAGGATTCGGGGCCATCGCTGGATTCCCCCAGGTGCAGGGTGTCATCGACTGCGCACATATGGTCACCAAGGCTCACAAAGACCAGGCAGCAGCCTTCATCAACAGGAAGGGCTTCCACTCACTCAATTTATAACTGGTCTGTGACCAAAGCAAACAGATCCTTCAGGTTTGTGCAAGGTTCCCGGGAAGCTGGCATGACGCCTACATAACAAGGCAGTCTCAGTGACCGACCTTTTCAGGCCCCTCACGTGCCTTCAAGGATGGATACTGAGTGATAAGGGCTACCCACTGAAGAGATGGCTACTGACGCCAGAGCAGAACCCAAGCACTGATGCAGAGGAGATACACAACTTGTACTACGGTACAACTCGAGCGACCATCAAGCAGGCCATAGGGCTTCTGAAGACCAGGTTCAGATGCCTTGATAGATCTGGTGGAGTCCCAGCAAGGGTCTCGCATATCGTGGTGGTGTGCTGTGCTCTGCACAACCTTGCGCTACACAGGGGAGAAGCTGTGAACAATGAGGACATCCTGGAACACGATACCTCCTCCGAAGACCAGGATACGGAGGGGGCTGCTGACCAGGCAGACTATGATGAAGACCCCGAGGGATGGCAGGCAAAGCACAAGGAGATACACGCGAGGGAGACTCGTGACTCATTAATACAGACATGTTACTCATGAGCCTTCCTTACACACACATTCAATCAAATAAATCTTCCACCTTCTGCAGCCCTGTTGCTCTTTCCTTGAATGTCCTTTAAAATATCCCTGGACCTATCATCACATGAGACCACGGCACAGGAAATGCATTGACCTTATCCGGTGTGCTCATTCCCATCACATCCTTTACAAGAGCCACTGAACTGTTAATCACCCAGTACTGTTTAAATAACTGAAGGAATCTCTCTGTACTGCAGCAAATCATAATTCATTACAAACAAATAAACAGCAAGGTGACATCAAACTACATAATCGAACCCCGTAAAACTCAAGTGCAGTTAGGTGGACTTTCTCACGCGCTTGCTGGTGCTCCCCTGCACTGTCAGCGGAGGTGGAGGAAGGCTGCTGACCATTCTGTTCCATGGCTTTCAGAGGCCGTGGTTGTCGTCCTCTGGTTGCTTGAGGTCTTGTGGGCCCGGAAGCTGCTTCTGTCATTGTAGCTTCTTCAGGTATCAGTATCACCGTCGGAAGGTGGGGGAGGGGGGAAGACAAGGGCCCCTCCCATGCCAGGAGCATCCTGGGAGGAGCCCCCAGGTGCTTCAGACAGCCGTTTCTCTTCCCTTTCAGGGCACACGCCCCTCCCTGCCCACCCAAGGAGTTCAAGGACATGGTGATGACTTCAGGCTGCACTCATGGCCTGGATGGACTCCTCCATCGTTCACGCATGGGTGTGCATAGGGTCTGGAAGCTCCACCAGATGTTCACACACCTCACGCTGCAGCTCCAGCATCTGCTTCCTTTGCTAATGACTCCAGAGGCATGTCATTAGACTGAAGCTCAGCACTGCCGGGGCCTCCCACAGTCTCCGAGCGTGAGTGGCCTCAATGTCACTGTCTTCGTCAGCTGCTTGGGTGAGTCTGTGCTGTGTTCACCAGATTGTGACCCTGTTACTACTCACATGCAAATACCCACTGATGTGAGAGTATCTGTGCTGGTGGAGGGTGCTGGGGAATGATGTAACATACACCCTCTGAGATCTCCTCCTCAGAGGTGGAGGGTTGTCCCTCAGGCTTGGCAGCTGGCTGCTCTTGTCCATGAGCAATAGAGAGAAGTGTGATGAGGGCAATGTGCTTTCCAACATGTCCTCCTGACTATTGCTCATCTGCAGCTTGATGTGACCAGTGGTACACACATGAGCACTGTGCTTTGTGCTCACCTGAGGGTCTCTCGCCCCCATCCATTAGGCTACTCATTCCCTGGGGACTCCACACCCGTCTCACCATCAGCGATTGCCTGCCCTGCCTCCAGGTCTCCCAGCTTCAAAGTATCTTCACCAATTGGCATAAGGATCATCCTATTTGGAACACTGTCTTCAGTTCTTCCTCTATCTCATGCAGTATGAGCTCTCTTCTCCTGCAAGCACATAAATTAACATTGTCACTCACCCATTGTAGACATGCACCACACGTATGTTGGTGGCAGCCTAACCGTCCATCATGGCACCACAGGGATGCCTCCTGCATACAGCCAGTCAGTTCTGACAGTGCAGGGATCAACTCTGCCTGACCAGTGTCTGGGTGGGCACTCCTTTCTCCACATTCCTACTCATCTTTAGTCACATTTAAGGCTGTGAGCTTAATGTTATGTGCTGCACTCACCTTGCCAGAGCGCATCAGGTCATTGATTCTCTTTCTACACTGCAACCACATACATGGGACCACCCCACAGCTGCTCACCTCCTCCACTATATCCATCCATGCCCTTTCTGTCTGGTGAGCTGGTCTTCTCCTCCTGTTCTGAGGGAAAAGGACTTCCCTCCAAGCCCATACTGCCTGGAGGAGCACTTCCAGAGAGGCATCAGAGAATCTGGCCACCACCCTTGCTCTGCTTTCCTACCATTTTCCAATCTTACCAGTTGCCTGGCCTCCCTCTCAGTTCCCTCTGGGGCTGCTGTCTTTAAAACTACAGCTGGCTTTTCAAGATGTGCCAGCCTTGACTGACCCGGTACCTCCTCCCGCCCATGCTGCTTAACTGGCCGGCTCCCCTACCTGGACAAGCCCAGGCAATATCGCTCTCTCAACTGTGTAGCCATGTCACCCATTTCATTTCCCGACGTCGAGACTTTGTTGCTGCTGGTAAAATCCTGGCCTCTGTCACTAAACAACACATTTCAGTCATCCCAAATGCTTTATGAACAATTAAATACTTTTTGAACTGTCTTGTGTGTTGTAATGTAACAACAGCCACAGTCAATTTATGCACAACAAGCTCCCACAAACAGCAAATGATCCCCAGCCTCAACAGCATTCTGTGGGGCTGAGAGGTGGCAGGGGGGTGGGGGGTGCGGAGAGTTACAGGATTCTACTATCCTCTGTGGGAAGGAATATTTCCTGACATCACCCCTGAACGGCCTGGCTCTAATTTTAAGGTTCTGCCCCGTTGTTCTGGACTCCCCCCACCGGAGGAAATAGTTTTTCTCGATTGACCCTAAAGTTCCTTTCATCATCTGAAACACCTCAATTAGATTATAAATCCTGCTGAGCATGAGGGTGAGGGGACATTAGTCAGAGGTCTGGACAATTGTAAACCCCTCACTGTAACACTCTGATATACAGAATCACAGAATAATACAGTGCAGAAGAGGCCCTTCGGCCCATGGAGTCTACACCAATGCATTAAAACACCTGACCTGTCTACCTAATCCCATTTGCCAGCACTTGGCCCATAGCCTTGAATGTTATGACGTGCCAAGTGCTCATCCAGGTACTTTTTAAAGGATGTGAGGCAACCCGCCTCTACCACACTCCCAGGCAGTGCATTCCAGACAGTCACCACCCTCCGGGTAAAAAGGTTCTTCCTCAAAACCCCCTTAAACCTCCTGCCCCTCACCTTAACCCAAGACACTCAACCTCACTGTTAACCACTCGGCCAATCTTTGTGTCATCCGTGAACTTACTGATCCTACCCCCCACATAGTCATCTATGTCGTTTATATAAATGACAAACAATAGGGGACCCAGCACAGATCCCTGTGGTACGCCACTGGACACTGGCTTCCAGTCACTAAAACAGCTGTCTGTATCACTCTCTGTCTCCTGCAGCTAAGCCAATTTTGAATCCACCTTATCAAGTTACCCTGTATCCCATGTCCATTTGCTTTCTTGATAAGTCTCCCATGTGGGACCTTGTCAAAGGCTTTGCTGAAATCCATGTAAACTACATCAACTGCACTACCCTCATCTACACACCTGGTCACATGCTCAAAAAATTCAATCAAATTTGTTAGGCATGACCTCCCTCTGACAAAGCCATGCTGACTATTCCTGGTCAAACTTTGCCTCTCCAAGTAGAGATAGATTCTCTCCTTCAGAATTTTCTCCTTTAGTTTCCCTACCACTGACGTGAGACTCACTGGTCTGTAGTTCCCTGGCTTATCTCTACAACCTTTCTTAAATAGTGGGACCACATTCGCTGTTCTCCAGTCCTCTGGCACCTCCCCCGTGGCCAGAGAGGAATTAAAAATTAGGGTCAGAGCCCCTGCATTCTCCACCCTCGCCTCCCACAGCATCCTGGGACACAAATCGTCCAGACCTAGATATTTCTCCACTTTTAAGCCTTCCAAACCTCCAATACCTTGTCACTCCCTGTGACAATTTGCTCAAGAACCTCACAGTCTCTCTCTCTAAGTTCCATATCTACATCCTCTTTCTCTTGGGTGAAGACAGATGTGAAGTATTCGTTCAACACCCTACCAATGTCCTCTGGCTCCACCCACAGATTTCCCCCTTGGTCCCTAATGGGTCCTACTCTTTCCCTGGTTATCCTCTTCCCATTGATATACATAGAATATCTTGGGATTTTCCCTACTGTTACCAGCCAGAGCTTTCTCATGTTCCCTCTTTGCTCTCCTAATTGCTTTCTTAAGCTCCATCCTACACTTTCTGTACTCCACTAATGCTTCTGTTGATTTGCTCTCCTTGTATTTGCTAAAAGCCTCTCTTTCCTTCTCATCGTACCCTGAATGTTTCTGGTCATCCATGGTTCTCTGGGCTTGTTGCTCCTACCTATTACCCTAGAGGGAACATGTTGGGCCTGTACCCTCCCCATTTCCTTTTTGAATGCCCCCCACTGCTCTTCTGTAGAATTCCCGACAAGTAACTCTTTCCAGTTTATCTTGGCCAGATCCTGCCTTATTTTACTAAAATTCGCTCTACCCCAATCCAAAACCTTTTTTTGCTACTTGTCTATTTCTTTCTCCACAACAAGCTTAAATTGTACCATGTTGTGGTCTCTATCACCAGAATGCTTCCCCACCAACACATCAACCACCTGTCCGGCTTCATTCCCCAGAATTAGGTCCAGCACTGCACCCTCCCTTGTTGGATCCTCTACATATTAAGCTAAAAAGTTCTCCTGTATACATTTTAAGAACTCCACTCCATCGAAGCCCTTAACACAATGACTATCCCAATTAATGTTGGGAAAGTTGAAATCACCTAATATAATTACCCTATTATTATTTTTACACACCTCTGCAAATTGAGCATATATTTGCTCCTCAATTTCCCGCTGACTATCTGGGGGTCTATAATAAACACCTAGCAATGTGGCTGTCCCTTTTTTATTCCTAAACTCTACCCATAAAGCTTCATTTGATGCCCCCTCCAAGATATCATCTCTCCTTACTGCAGTAACTGACTCCTTAACTAATATTGCAATGCCCCCTCCTCTTTTACCCACTCCTCTGTCTCGCCTGAAGATTCTATATCCCGGGATATTGAGCTGCCAATCCTGCCCCTCCCTCAACCATGTCTCTGTGATGGCTACTATATCACAATTCCACGTGTCAATCATTGCCCTGAACTCATCCGTTTTACCTGCAATACTCCTGGCATTAAAGTAGAGGCCTTCTATCCTGGTCTTACTCCCTTGAAACTTACTTCCGCTGTATTCCCTCTGACTTGTTCGCTTTCCTGTGTTTAGCTGTGTCCCTAATCTGCTAGGAGTCTGCATCCCCTCCCCCTGCCAAATTAGTTTAAACTCCTTCCAACAGCACTTGCAAACCCGCCAGCAAGGATGTTAGTCCCCCTCTGGTTCAGATGTAGACCGTCCAGCTTGTACAGGTCCCACCTTCCCCAGAAACGGTCCCAGTGGTCCAGGAATCTAAAACCCTCCCTCCTGCACCAGCTCTTAAGCCACGCATTCATCTGTGCTATTCTCCTATTTCTATACTCGCTAGCACGTGACACTGGGAGTAATCCAGAGATTACAACCCGAGAGGTCCTGCTTTTTAGTCTACTGCCTAACTCACTGAATTCTTGATGTAAGAGCTCATCCCTCTTTCTACCTATGTCATTGGTACCAACATGTACCATGACCTCTGCCTTATTACCCTCCCCCTTCAGGATGCCCTGCAGCCGTTCAGTGACATCCCGGACCCTGGCACCAGGGAGGCAACACACCATCCTGGAGTCACGTTGACGGCCACAGTAGCGCCTATCTGTTCCCCTGACTATAGATGCCCCTATTACTATTGCTCTTCCTCTCTTTCCCCCTTCCTGTGCAGACAGGCTGCTGGCGGTGCCAGAAGCTTGGCTCTGTCCACACTCCCTGGAGGAACCAGCCTCATCAGCCTCCAAAATGGAATACCGATTTGCAAGCGGGACCCCAGGGGACTCCTGAACTACCTGCCTGATTCTCTTGGGCTGCCTGGTGGTCACCCATTCCCTTCCTTCCTCAAGTCCCTTCAGCTGCGGTGTGACCACCTCTCTGTACGTGCTATCCACGATGCTCTCAGACTCGCGGATGCTCCACAGTGTTTCCAGCCGCCGTTCCAGCTCTGAAACCCGAGCTTCCAGGAGCTGCAGCTGGACACACTTCCTGCACACATGCTGGTCCCGGGGACTCAAATGTTCCCGGATTCCCACATGCAGCAAGAGGAGCAAACCACGGCTTCAAGCTCTCCTGCCATGACTAAACCCTTTAAATTTAAAACTTTAGAAGATTATAATTATTTTTTTAAATTAATTATTGCTAAAACAATGACTTACAATTCAACCCACTTTGAAAAATACCCACCAGGACTTACTTACCAGTCAGCTGTGCTCTTTGGAAACTCTCGGCTCCCCTCACTCTGAGGACAGGTAGGAAATGAAAGGAGCTCCTCGCTCCCTCCTCACCAAACTTCCTCAGTCACCAAACTTCCACTATAGCACTCGAATACAACCCAAGTCAGCACTCTAGTGCAAACAAGGCCAGCACTGTAAGATGGCCCACTTTTACACTGACTGACTCAAGCCCCTGAAAACTGGTTTAAGCCAATTCTCCAATTAACAAGGTGCAGCTGCAAGCAGAGCCTGAGTGAACCCTGTTTAAAGCTGGTCTAAAACTCACTTTCTCCAATCCAAACAGCAACTGTTAAGTTAATCTGCGAAAAAAAGACAGACCAGACTGAAGATAAAATTAACCCTTAATTATCCTCAGTCAGCAAACTTTCACTATAGCACTCTAATGCAACCCAAGTCAGCACTCCAGTGCAAACACACCTTCACGGTAACACTCTGATATACCCCACACCCCTCACTGTAACACTCTGATATATCCCACACCCCTCACTGTAACACTCTGATATACCCCACACCCTTCACTGTGACACTCTGATATATCCCACACCCCTCACTGTAACACTCTGATATACCCCACACCCTTCACTGTAACACTCTGATATATCCCACACCCCTCACTGTAACACTCTGATATACCCCACACCCCTCACTGTAACACTCTGATATATCCCACACCCCTCACTGTAACACTGATATAACCCACACCCCTCACTGTAACACTCTGATATATCCCACACCCCTCACTGTAACACTCTGATATACCCCACACCCCTCACTGTAACATTCTGATATACCCCACACCCCTCACTGTAACACTCTGATATACCCCACACCCCTCACTGTAACACTCTGATATACCCCACACCCCTCACTGTAACACTCTGATATACCCCACACCCCTCACTGTAACACTCTGATATACCCCACACCCTTCACTGTAACACTCTGATATATCCCACACCCCTCACTGTAACACTCTGATATACCCCACACCCCTCACTGTAACATTCTGATATACCCCACACCCCTCACTGTAACACTCTGATATACCCCACACCCCTCACTGTAACACTCTGATATACCCCACACCCCTCACTGTAACACTCTGATATACCCCACACCCCTCACTGTAACACTCTGATATACCCCACACCCTTCACTGTAACACTCTGATATATCCCACACCCCTCACTGTAACACTCTGATATACCCCACACCCCTCACTGTAACATTCTGATATACCCCACACCCCTCACTGTAACACTCTGATATACCCCACACCCTTCACTGTAACACTCTGATATATCCCACACCCCTCACTGTAACACTCTGATATACCCCACACCCCTCACTGTAACACTCTGATATATCCCACACCCCTCACTGTAACACTGATATAACCCACACCCCTCACTGTAACACTCTGATATATCCCACACCCCTCACTGTAACACTCTGATATACCCCACACCCCTCACTGTAACATTCTGATATACCCCACACCCCTCACTGTAACACTCTGATATACCCCACACCCCTCACTGTAACACTCTGATATACCCCACACCCCTCACTGTAACACTCTGATATACCCCACACCCCTCACTGTAACACTCTGATATACCCCACACCCATCACTGTAACACTCTGATATATCCCACACCCCTCACTGTAACACTCTGATATACCCCACACCCCTCACTGTAACATTCTGATATACCCCACACCCCTCACTGTAACACTCTGATATACCCCACACCCCTCACTGTAACACTCTGATATACCCCACACCCCTCACTGTAACACTCTGATATACCCCACACCCTTCACTGTAACACTCTGATATATCCCACACCCCTCACTGTAACACTCTGATATACCCCACACCCCTCACTGTAACATTCTGATATACCCCACACCCCTCACTGTAACACTCTGATATACCCCACACCCCTCACTGTAACACTCTGATATACCCCACACCCCTCACTGTAACACTCTGATATACCCCACACCCCTCACTGTAACACTCTGATATACCCCACACCCTTCACTGTAACACTCTGATATACCCCACACCCCTCACTGTAACACTCTGATATATCCCACACCCCTCACTGTAACACACTGATATATCCCTCACCTCTCACTGTAACACTCTGATATACCCCACACCCCTCACTGTAACACTCTGATATATCCCTCACCTCTCACTGTAACACTCTGATATACCCCACACCCCTCACTGTAACACTCTGACATATCCCACACCCCTCACTGCAACACTCTGATATACACCACACCCCTCACTGTAACACTCTGATATACCCCACACCCCTCACTGTAACACTCTGATATACCCCACACCCTTCACTGTGACACTCTGATATATCCCACACCCCTCACTGTAACACTCTGATATACCCTACACCCCTCACTGTAACACTCTGATATACCCCACACCCTTCACTGTGACACTCTGATATATCCCACACCCCTCACTGTAACACTCTGATATACCCCACACCCCTCACTGTAACACTCTGATATACCCCACACCCCTCACTGTAACACTCTGATATACCCCACACACCTCACTGTAACACTCTGATATACCCCACACCCCTCACTGTAACACTGATATACCCCACACCCCTCACTGTAACGCTCTGATATACCCCACACCCCTCACTGTAACACTCTGATATACCCCACACCCCTCACTGTGACACTCTGATATACCCCACACCCTTCACTGTGACACTCTGATATATCCCACACCCCTCACTGTAACACTCTGATATACCCCACACCCTTCACTGTGACACTCTGATATACCCCACACCCCTCACTGTAACACTCTGATATACCCCATACCCCTCACTCTAACACTCTGATATACCCCACACCCCTCACTGTAACACTCTGATATACCCCACACCCTTCACTGTGACACTCTGATATACCCCACACCCCTCACTGTAACACTCTGATATACCCCATACCCCTCACTCTAACACTCTGATATACCCCACACCCTTCACTGTGACACTCTGATATACCCCACACCCCTCACTCTAACACTCTGATATACCCCACACCCCTCACTGTAACACTCTCATATATCTCACCTCTCATTGTTACAGTCTGATATACCCCACACCCCTCACTGTAACTCTCTGATATACCCTACACCCCTCACTGTAACACTCTGATATATCCCCCACCCCTCACTGTAACACTCTGATATACCCCACACCCTTCACTGTGACACTCTGATATATCCCACACCCCTCACTGTAACACTCTGATATAACCCACACTCCTCACTGTAACTCTCTGATATACCCTACACCCCTCACTGTAACACTCTGATATATCCCCCACCCCTCACTGTAACACTCTGATATACCCCACACCCCTCACTGTAACACTCTGATATACGCCACACCCCTCGCTGTAACACTCTGATATACCCCACACCCCTCACTGTAACACTCTGATATACCCCATACCCCTCACTCTAACACTCTGATATACCCCACACACCTCACTGTAACACTCTGATATACCCCACACCACTCACTATGACACTCTGATATACCCCACACCCCTCACTGTAACACTCTGATATACCCCACACACCTCACTGTAACACTCTGATATACCCCACACCCCTCACTGTAACACTCTGATATACCCCATACCCCTCACTCTAACACTCTGATATACCCCACACCCCTCACTGTAACACTCTGATATACCCCACACGCCTCACTGTAACACTCTGATATACCCCACACCCCTCACTGTAACACTCTGATATATCCCTCACCCCTCACTGTAACACTCTGATATACTCCACACCCCTCACTGTAACACTCTGATATACCCCACACCCCTCACTGTAACACTCTGATATACCCCACACCCCTCACTGTAACACTCTGATATATCCCTCACCCCTCACTGTAACACTCTGATATACCCCACACCCCTCACTGTAACACTCTGATATATCCCACACCCCTCACTGTAACACTCTGATATACCCCACACCCCTCACTGTAACACTCTGATATACCCCACACCCCTCACTGTAACACTGATATACCCCACACCCCTCACTGTAACACTCTGATATATCCCACACCCCTCACTGTAACACTGATATAACCCACACCCCTCACTGTAACACTCTGATATATCCCACACCCCTCACTGTAACACTCTGATATACCCCACACCCCTCACTGTAACATTCTGATATACCCCACACCCCTCACTGTAACACTCTGATATACCCCACACCCCTCACTGTAACACTCTGATATACCCCACACCCCTCACTGTAACACTCTGATATACCCCACACCCCTCACTGTAACACTCTGATATACCCCACACCCATCACTGTAACACTCTGATATATCCCACACCCCTCACTGTAACACTCTGATATACCCCACACCCCTCACTGTAACATTCTGATATACCCCACACCCCTCACTGTAACACTCTGATATACCCCACACCCCTCACTGTAACACTCTGATATACCCCACACCCCTCACTGTAACACTCTGATATACCCCACACCCCTCACTGTAACACTCTGATATACCCCACACCCTTCACTGTAACACTCTGATATATCCCACACCCCTCACTGTAACACTCTGATATACCCCACACCCCTCACTGTAACATTCTGATATACCCCACACCCCTCACTGTAACACTCTGATATACCCCACACCCCTCACTGTAACACTCTGATATACCCCACACCCCTCACTGTAACACTCTGATATACCCCACACCCCTCACTGTAACACTCTGATATACCCCACACCCTTCACTGTAACACTCTGATATACCCCACACCCCTCACTGTAACACTCTGATATATCCCACACCCCTCACTGTAACACACTGATATATCCCTCACCTCTCACTGTAACACTCTGATATACCCCACACCCCTCACTGTAACACTCTGATATATCCCTCACCTCTCACTGTAACACTCTGATATACCCCACACCCCTCACTGTAACACTCTGACATATCCCACACCCCTCACTGCAACACTCTGATATACACCACACCCCTCACTGTAACACTCTGATATACCCCACACCCCTCACTGTAACACTCTGATATACCCCACACCCTTCACTGTGACACTCTGATATATCCCACACCCCTCACTGTAACACTCTGATATACCCTACACCCCTCACTGTAACACTCTGATATACCCCACACCCTTCACTGTGACACTCTGATATATCCCACACCCCTCACTGTAACACTCTGATATACCCCACACCCCTCACTGTAACACTCTGATATACCCCACACCCCTCACTGTAACACTCTGATATACCCCACACACCTCACTGTAACACTCTGATATACCCCACACCCCTCACTGTAACACTGATATACCCCACACCCCTCACTGTAACGCTCTGATATACCCCACACCCCTCACTGTAACACTCTGATATACCCCACACCCCTCACTGTGACACTCTGATATACCCCACACCCTTCACTGTGACACTCTGATATATCCCACACCCCTCACTGTAACACTCTGATATACCCCACACCCTTCACTGTGACACTCTGATATACCCCACACCCCTCACTGTAACACTCTGATATACCCCATACCCCTCACTCTAACACTCTGATATACCCCACACCCCTCACTGTAACACTCTGATATACCCCACACCCTTCACTGTGACACTCTGATATACCCCACACCCCTCACTGTAACACTCTGATATACCCCATACCCCTCACTCTAACACTCTGATATACCCCACACCCTTCACTGTGACACTCTGATATACCCCACACCCCTCACTCTAACACTCTGATATACCCCACACCCCTCACTGTAACACTCTCATATATCTCACCTCTCATTGTTACAGTCTGATATACCCCACACCCCTCACTGTAACTCTCTGATATACCCTACACCCCTCACTGTAACACTCTGATATATCCCCCACCCCTCACTGTAACACTCTGATATACCCCACACCCTTCACTGTGACACTCTGATATATCCCACACCCCTCACTGTAACACTCTGATATAACCCACACTCCTCACTGTAACTCTCTGATATACCCTACACCCCTCACTGTAACACTCTGATATATCCCCCACCCCTCACTGTAACACTCTGATATACCCCACACCCCTCACTGTAACACTCTGATATACGCCACACCCCTCGCTGTAACACTCTGATATACCCCACACCCCTCACTGTAACACTCTGATATACCCCATACCCCTCACTCTAACACTCTGATATACCCCACACACCTCACTGTAACACTCTGATATACCCCACACCACTCACTATGACACTCTGATATACCCCACACCCCTCACTGTAACACTCTGATATACCCCACACACCTCACTGTAACACTCTGATATACCCCACACCCCTCACTGTAACACTCTGATATACCCCATACCCCTCACTCTAACACTCTGATATACCCCACACCCCTCACTGTAACACTCTGATATACCCCACACCCCTCACTGTAACACTCTGATATACCCCACACCCCTCACTGTAACACTCTGATATATCCCTCACCCCTCACTGTAACACTCTGATATACCCCACACCCCTCACTGTAACACTCTGATATACCCCACACCCCTCACTGTAACACTCTGATATACCCCACACCCCTCACTGTAACACTCTGATATATCCCTCACCCCTCACTGTAACACTCTGATATACCCCACACCCCTCACTGTAACACTCTGATATATCCCACACCCCTCACTGTAACACTCTGATATACCCCACACCCCTCACTGTAACACTCTGATATATCCCTCACCCCTCACTGTAACACTCTGATATACCCCACACCCCTCACTGTAACACTCTGATATACCCCACACCCCTCACTGTAACACTCTGATATATCCCTCACCTCTCACTGTAACACTCTGATATACCCCACACCCCTCACTGTGACACTCTGATATACCCCACACCCTTCACTGTGACATTCTGATATATCCCTCACCTCTCACTGTAACACTCTGATATATCCCTCACCCCTCACTGTAACACTCTGATATATCCCACACCCCTCACTGTAACACTCTGATATACCCCACACCCCTCACTGTAACACTCTGATATATCCCTCACCCCTCACTGTAACACTCTGATATACCCCACACCCCTCACTGTAACACTCTGATATACCCCACACCCCTCACTGTAACACTCTGATATATCCCTCACCTCTCACTGTAACACTCTGATATACCCCACACCCCTCACTGTGACACTCTGATATACCCCACACCCTTCACTGTGACATTCTGATATATCCCTCACCTCTCACTGTAACACTCTGATATATCCCTCACCCCTCACTGTAACACTCTGATATATCCCACACCCCTCACTGTAACACTCTGATATATCCCACACACCTCACTGTAACACTCTGATATACCCCACACCCCTCACTGTGACACTCTGATATATTCCTCACACCTCACTGTAACACTCTGATATACCCCACACCCCTCACTGTAACACACTGATATATCCCACACCCCTCACTGTAACACTCTGATATATCCCACACCCCTCACTGTAACACTCTGATATATCCCACACCCCTCACTGTAACACTCTGATATATCCCACACCCCTCACTGTAACACACTGATATATCCCACACCCCTCACTGTAACACTCTGATATACCCCACACCCCTCACTGTAACACACTGATATATCCCACACCCCTCACTGTAACACACTGATATATCCCACACCCCTCACTGTAACACTCTGATATATCCCACACCCCTCACTGTAACACTCTGATCTACCCTACACCCCTCACTGTAACACTCTGATATATCCCACACCCCTCACTGTAACACACTGATATATCCCACACCCCTCACTGTAACACTTTGATATATCCCACACCCCTCACTGTAACACTCTGATATACCCTACACCCCTCACTGTAACACTCTGATATATCCCACACCCCTCACTGTAACACTCTGATATACCCCACACCCCTCACTGTAACATTCTGATATACCCCACACCCCTCACTGTAACACTCTGATATACCCCACACCCCTCACTGTAATACTCTGATATATCCCACACCCCTCACTGTAACACTCTGATATAACCCACACCCCTCACTGTAACACTATCTTTCCCGAAACCTGCTATTACTGTTTGTTGTCCTTGTTCATCCTCTCCTTGATAGAGCCCTCCCTCCTCCACACCCGGGGGATAGTGACCAGCTCTTCCCTGGGGATATATCACCCGTCTCAGCTGTGTCAAACTGATGAAATCCTGAATTCTCCAGTCTGTGGTTTCTGTTTTTCTCATTCCTCTTCTTTGCTGGTGAATGCTGCCACCTCCTGGTCCAGTGCTATTTCTGTGACACTGCCAGTGAGTAAAACCTGCCTTGTGTACAGTTTTACACCAGAATGCCTCAGCGGAAAGGAAGCTGACTCTGCCTGGTTGCTGTTTCTGTCATTCCTCTGTTCACAACTTCAGAATGTCCAAAAGTGCTGCAATTCCTGGACACTGTGTTTCAGGAGGCAGTTCTCCTTAGATTAACTACCTTGAATTCGGCCAGTGGTCAGAGACAGGAGGGTGTGACTATGAATGAGGCAGGTAGAGGGATCCAGGAGGTAGTGCTGCAGGAGCCTCAGCCATTGTCCTTGTCCAACAGGTTCGAGATTCTTGCTCCCTGTGTGGACGAGAGCAGGGACTGTAGGGAGGATGAGCAAACTGACCACAACACCGTGGTACAGGGAGCCATTCAAGTGGGGGGAGAAAAGAGAAATGTAGTCGTAATCGGGGATAGTATAGTTAGGGGCATAGACACTGTTCTCTGTGGCCAGGATCGAGAGTCCCGAAGGCTGTGTTGCCTACCTGGTGCCAGGGTTCAGGATATCTCATCTGGACTGCAGAGGAACTTGGAGTGGGAGGGGAAAGATCCAGTTGTCGTGGTCCACGTAGGTACCAATGATATAGGTAGAACGAGGATAGAGGTTCTGCTGAGGGAATATGAGCAGCTAGTGGCTAAGTTAAAAAGCAGAACCAAAAAGGTAATAATCTCCGGATTACTACCTGAGCCACGAGCAAATTGGCAAAGGGTCAATAAAATTAAAGAGGTAAATGCGTGGCTCAAAGATTGGTGTGGGAGAAATGGGTTCGAAGTCATGGGACATTGGCACCAGTACTGGGGAAGGAGGGAGCTGTTCCGATGGGACGGGCTCCACCTGAATCATGCTGGGACCAGAGTCCTGGTGAATCGCGTAACTAAGGCTGTAAGTAGGGCTTTAAACTAAATAGTGGGGGGGAGGGTTCAGTTACATGGAAAAACAGGGAGTTAAAGGAGAAGGTAGGAGTGCAGGTTAGTGGTGAGGCTGATTGTTACCAAACTGCAAGAAGTATACTGGTTAAACCAGAAGAGAGAAATAATAAACAGGTGAATAAAGCATCAGTGCTGAGGGACAGGTTAGGGGGTATAGCCCAAATAAGAGTTTTATATACAAATGCAAGGAGTGTAAGGAATAAACTAGATGAGCTGCAGGCACAAATTCAGATGGAAGATTATGATGTGGTGGCCATTGCGGAGACGTGGCTGCAGGATGGTCGGGACTGGGAACTAAATATACCTGGTTATAAAGTTTACAGGAGGGATTTGGTGGATGATGAGCCTAGGGAAGGGAGTGCAGATAGTCTGTCATCTCATGATCAAAAAGGAGGAGGTGTTGGGTGTCTTGCAAAGCATTAAGGTAGATAAGTCCCCAGGGCCTGATGGGATCTACCCCAGAATACTGAGGGAGGCAAGGGAAGAAATTGCTGGGGCCTTGACAGAAATCTTTGTATCCTCATTGGCTACAGGTGAGGTCCCAGAGGACTGGAGAATAACCAATGTTGTTCCTTTGTTTAAGAAGGGTAGCAAGGATAATCCAGGAAATTATAGGCAGGTGAGCCTTACGTCAGTGGTAGGGAAATTATTAGAGAGGATTCTTCGGGACAGGATTTACTCCCATTTGGAAACAAACGAATGTATTAGCGAAAGGCAGCATGGTTTTATGAAGGGGAGGTCGTGTCTCACTAATTTGATTGAGTTTTTTGAGGAAGTGATGAAGATGATTGATGAAGGAAGGGCAGTGGATGTTATCTATATGGACTTCAGTAAAGCCTTTGACAAGGTCCCTCATGGCAGACTGGTACAAAAGGTGAAGTCACACTGGATCAGAGGTGAGCTGGCAAGATGGAATCGGAACTGGCTCGGTCATAGAAGAGAGAGGGTAGCAGTGGAAGGGTGCTTTTCTGAATGGAGGGCTGTGACTAGTGGTGTTCCGCAGGGATCAGTGCTGGGACCTTTGCTGTTTGTAGCATATATAAATGATTTTGAGGAAAATGTAGCTGGTCTGATTAGTAAGTTTGCGGACGACACAAAGGTTGGTGGAGTTGCGGATAGTGATGAGGATTGTCAGAGGATACAGCAGGATATAGATCGGTTGGAGACTTGGGCGGAGAAATGGCAGATGGAGTTTAATCCGGACAAATGTGAGGTAATGCATTTTGGAAGGTCTAATGCAGGTGGGAAGTATACAGTAAATGGCAGAACCCTTAGGAGTGTTGACAAGCAGAGAATTCTGGGCGTACAGGTCCACAGGTCACTGAAAGTGGCGACGCAGGTGGATAAGGTAGTCAAGAAGGCATACGGCATGCTTGCCTTCATCGGTCGGGGCATACAGTATAAAAATTGGCAAGTCATGCTGCAGCTGTACAGAACTCTAGTTAGGCCACACTTAGAATATTGAGTGCAATTCTGGTCGCCACACTACCAGAAGGACGTGGAGGCTTTGGAGAGGGTACAGAGGAGGTTTACCAGGATGTTGCCTGGTCTGGAGGGCATTAGCTATGAGGAGAGGTTGGATAAACTCGGATTGTTTTCACTGGAACGATGGAGGTGGAGGGGCGACATGATAGAGGTTTACAAAGTTATGAACGGCATGGACAGAGTGGATAGTCAGAAGCTTTTTCCCAGGGTGGAAGAGTCAGTTACTAGGGGACATAGGTTTAAGGTGCGAGGGGCAAAGTTTGGAGGGGATGTGCGAGGCAAGTTTTTTTACACAGAGGGTGGTGAGTGCCTGGAACTTGCTGCCGGGGGAGGTGGTGGAAGCAGGTACGATAGCGACGTTTAAGAGGCATCTTGACAAATATATGAATAGGATGGGAATAGAGGGATACGGACCCCGGAAGTGCAGAAGGTTTTAGTTTAGGCAGGCATCAAGATCGGCGCAGGCTTGGAGGGCCGAATGGCCTGTTCCTGTGCTGTACTGTTCTTTGTTCTTTGTTCTTTGACAGGGAAAATGGCAGAGGGGGTGGAGTAGCCTTACTGATTAGAAATAATATCACCTCATTGATGAGGGAGGATATAATGAGGGGAAGCATCCAGTGGAGACCTTATGTGTGGAATTGATTAACAGAAAAGGATCTAAAACTGTAATAGGTGTTGTGTATAGACCCCCTGGTAGCAGTTCTGAGGTGTTAGATTGTATAAATGCACATATTAGGCAAGTGTGTAACAAAGGCAGAGTAGTATTAATGGGGGATTTTAACTTACACATAGATTGAGAGAGGCAGACTAGCACCTGTCAGAAAGGTAGTGAATTTCTGGAATGTGTCTGGGATAGTTGCCTACATCAATATGTCCTAGATGTAACAAGGGGACAGGCAATATTCGATTTAGTTATGAGTAATGAGCCAAATTTAATTAGTAGCCTAACTGCGCGTGAACATCTATCAAACAGTGATGACAACATGATCAAATTCAAGGTAGCATTTGAAAGTGAAAAGCACGAATCAACTACTAGAATTTTAGACTTGGGTAAGGCTGACTTTACTGGGATGAGACAGAGACTGTCCATGGTAAACTGGGTAGATCTGTTAATGGGTCAAATGACTGAAGAACAGTGGAGAATATTTAAAGAAACATTTAACGAAATACAGAGCGAGTATATACCCCTGAGAGGAAAAAGCTCCACTTCACAGAAAAAACAGCCATGGACAACTAAAGAGATGAGGGATAGCATAAAACTAAAAGAAAGGGCTTACAAAAATGCAAAACGCAGCACAGATCCGGCCGAATGGGATCGATACAAAGACCAGCAAACGGTCACAAAGCAGCTTATAAGAGCTACTAAAAGAAATTATGAAAGGAAACTTGCAAGGGACAACAAAATCAATAAGAAGAAATGTTATAGTTACATAAAGGGAAAACGGGTGGTCAAGAGCAATGTCGGCCCACTAAAAACTGAAACTGGATGTCATTGATAATGGAGAACTGGCAGACATGTTGAACAATTACTTTGCCTCAGTATTTACAGTTGAAAAGGAGGATAACTTGCCGGAAGTCCTGAAAAAATTTATAGCTGATAGGGGACAGAGACTTAATATAGTTAACGTAAGTAAATCATCAGTAACAAGGAAATTAATGGAACTACAGAGTGAGAAATCCCCAGGACCTGACGGTTTCCATCCGAGGGTGTTAAAGGAAGTAGGGGAGCACATTGTAGATGCCCTAACTATAGTCTTTCAGAGTTCCCTAGATTCTGGATTGCAAAGCTGCACATGTCACTCCACTTTTTAAGAAGGGTGAAAGGGGGAACCAAGGAAATTACAGACCAGTTAGCCTGACATCTGTGGTGGACAGGTTGCTGGAGTCTATAATCAAGGATAGGGTGACTGAACACCTAGAAAAATTTCAGTTAATCAGCGACAGCCAGCATGGATTCATGACGGGAAGGACAGGCCTAACAAATCTCATTGAATTTTTTGAAGAGGTGACTAAGGTAGTGGACAGGGGAATGTCTATGGACTTCCAGAAGGCATTTGATAAAGTCCCACATAAGAGACTGTTAACTAAGGTAGAAGCCCATGGAGTTGAGGGCAAATTATTGACATGGTTAGAAAGTTGGTTGAGTGGCAGGCAACAGAGAGTGGGGATAATGGGTAAGTACTCTGATTGGCAGGATGTGACTAGTGGTGTCCCGCAGCGATCTGTGTTGGGGCTTCAATTATTCACATTATTCATTAACAACTTGGATGATGGCATAGTAAGTCATATATCCAAATTTGCTGATGATACAAAGTTAAGCGGCATTGTAGACAGTCTAGGTGATAGCATAAAATTGCAAAGAGATATTGACAGACTAGGTGAGTGGGCAAAACTGTGGCAGATGGATTTCAATGCAGGCAAGTGTGAGATTATCTATTTTGGACCAAAATAGGATAGAGCAGGGTACTTTCTAAATGGGAAGAGGTTAAGTACAGTGGATGTCCAAAGAGACTTGGGGGTTCAGGTGCATCGATCTTTAAAATGCCACAAGCAAGTGCAGAAAATAATCAAAAAGGCTAATGGAATGCTCGCCATTATATCTAGAGGATTGGAGTATAAAGACACAGAGGTTATGCTGCAGCTGTAAAAAAACCCTGGTTAGATCCCACTTGGAGTACTGTGAGCAGTTCAGGGCACCACACCTTAGGAAGGATATATTGGCCTTCCAGGGAGTGCAACGTAGGTTTACAAGAATGATACCTGGACTACAGGGGTTAAGTTACGAGCAGAGATTACACAAATTAGGCCTGTTTTCGCTAGAATTTAGAAGATTAAGGGGTGATCTGATCAAAGTCTTCAAGATATTAACAGGAAAAGACAGGCTAAAGATAAACTATTTCCACTGGTTGGAGATTCTAAAACTAGGGGGCACAGTCTAAAAATTAGGACCAGACCGTTCAGGAGAGATGTTAGGAAGCACTTCTTCACGCAAAGGGTGGTAGAGGTTTGGAACTCTCTCCCACAAACAGCAGTTGAAGCTAGAACAGTTGTTAATTTTAAATCTGAGATAAATAGATTTTTGTTAAGCAAAGATATTAAGGGATATGGGCTAAAGGCAGGTCTATGGAGTTAGGCCACAGATCAGCCATGATCTCATTGAATGGTGGGACAGACTCGAGGGGCTGAATGGCCTACTCCTGTTCCTATGTTCTTATGATTCAGTAACTTGGCCAATTTTCATGAAAGGTGAAGCTGTTTCATTAACTATGGGTGGCGGATAGATCTAAGGGGGAAGCACACACCTTCGCTAGATTTACCTAAGTCAGCTGTAGCTCAGTGAGTTGCACTCCGCCTTCTCTCTGAGGCAGAAGGTTGTGGGTTCAAACCCCACTCCACAGACTTGAGTTTATAATCCAGGCTGACACTGTCAGTGCAGAATGCACAATGTCACAGAAATGGAGAGTTTGAGGTTATAGGAGATAGGAAGGGGCAAGGAATTAGTCTGTACTTGAAGCACTGTGATCTGTTCTGGTCTCCATATAACACAAAGGATATTGAAACACTGGAGAAGATGCAAAAGGATTCCGAGGATGATAGCTGAACTGAAAGGTTATAATGATTGGGATAGGCTGAGGCTCTTTTCTCTAGGAAAGAGAAGGCTGAGGGTAGATGTAGAGAAGATTTGGGGAGGAGAGGCCAGCAATATAAGATAGTCACTAATAAATCCAATTGGAGAAACATCTTTCCCCAGAGAGTGGTGAGAATGTGGAACTCGCTCCCACAGGGAGTGGTTGAGGTGAATAGTATCGATACATTTAAGGGGAAGCTGGATAAACACATGAGGGAGGAAAGATATGATAACATGGAGAGGAGTGGGAGGAGGCTCTTGAGGAGCAGTTGGGCCGAATGGCCTATTTCCGTACAGACAGAAACATTACAAAGCAAAACATCTGCATTTTCTGGAATCAAACAGACTGCTCAGGTTTTATAAAATCAAAATACTGCAGATGCTAAAAATCTGAAATAAAAAACAGAAAATGCTGGAAATACTCAGCAGGGCAGGCAGCATCTGTGGAGAGAGAAGCAGAGTTAACGTTTCAGAATTAATCTTTCATTAAAGGTCACTGACCTGAAACCTTAATTCTATTTGTCTCCCCACAGATGCTGCCTGACCTGCTGAGTATTTCCAGCACTTTCTGTTTATATTTCTGCTCAGATTTTAATTTTATTAATTGGCCCATTTAGGAATTTCATTGTGAATGAACTCCACATGGTCCAGTCTCACTATAGTGGAGATAGGGCACTTTCACACCCGCCATCTTACCGGAAGTTCCATATTTACATTGCAATGAGATTTCTGGAATAAAAACTTCTTTTAAATAGGTTTAATCGGTTTTGGGGGGGGGGGGGAAGGCAGTTGTTCTGATTCCGAATCCCGGGATTTTTGAGAATCTGATGAAAATTCGAACATCAAATAGGGTTTTATTTTCTAGTTGGGGTCATTTTATGTTTAAAATCCGGAAGTGTTGCTATTTTCTAATTCCGGTTTCAGGTGGCCCCACGTGTTTGACCCGGAAATCCAGCCGCTGATCTCGATTCTAATCGGATCAGCTTCATCTCCATGGAGGAGGCGGCGTTGCCGCCTGGTCCGGTTCCCGATTCCCTGTCCTCGGAGCTTGCCGCCTTCCTGCAGCAACACCCGGCGCTGCAGGTCAGCCACAACAACAACCGGGTGAGTAAGCGGCAGTGAGGCCTTTAAATACCCCCTGGCCTCTTTCATAGAATCATATAGCACAGAAAGAGGCCATTCAGCCCGTCCTGCCTGTGCCTGTTCTTTGAAAGAGCTATCCAATTCGTCCCACTCCCTCCTGCTCTATCCCCACAGCCTTGCAAATTTCTCCTTTTCAACTATTAATCCAATTCCCTTTTGAAAGTTATTAAATATGCTTCCACTGCCCTTTTAGCAGCCCATTCCAAATACTAACCACTCATTATGTGAAAATGTTTGTTTTCATGTTGCCATTAAATATCAACCCCTGCAGCCCCTTTGAATATTGACCCTTGTTGAGGGGAAGGGATTGGGGGGTGGGGGGCATCACCTGCTGTCCCTCTGGATGCACAGTCTCCACCAGCTCTTTAAAAAAGCTCTTGTTTTGTCTCCGACTAGACTGAGAGAGACTCCAGCTTGAGGAAAGAAGGGGTTTGGTCAATAATTGGCGTGCGGTGGTTTAGTGGTTCAGTTGCTGCAGTCCAGAGAATAGGAGTTCAAATCCCACCCGTGTGCAGTTTGAGAATTTGCAATAAAAAGCTGAGAACAGTCATTAAAACCCAGCTGGTTCACTAATGTCCTTTAGGAAAAGAAACCTGCTGTCCTTACCCAGACTGGGGCAATATGTGACGCCAGTCCCACACCAACGTTTGACTCTTAACAGCCCTCGGAAGTGGCCTGGAGAGACCCTCAGTTCTATGAATAAGAGCAAAATACAGCAGATGCTGGAACTCTGAAATGAGAACAGAAAGTGCCGGAAATACACAGCAGGTCTGGCAGCATCTGTGGAGAAAGCGATTTAACGTTTCACGTTTGTGACACTTCTCATTTATCAGTTCTATGAAGCTGCATCAAAGCCCCACCACCATCTTCTCAGGCACTTCGGGACAGACAATAAATACTGGCTTTGCCAGTGACGCTGACATCCTCAGGATAAATTAAAAACAAAAGTTAGTGCTATTTAGTTTCCAGGCTTCCGAGCTTGTAGATTGGGGGGGCTGCGGATGGGCGGGTAACGCAAGGAAGACAGTGGCAGGCACAGTAAGCATTCGTGTTCTCCTTGGTGTGAGGACGAGGAGCGATATGAAATACAGTGGATTTCGTTGAAGGAGATGGTCTGTTCAGTCGTGTACTTCACATGAAATAAACCAGTTTGTTGGTCTGTGCCTCTCCAGGACGTTAATCAGTCCGCCTTCAGACAAATCTGGCAGCCAACGTCTACACAGCAAGATCCCACAAACTGTGCAACATCGACTAACCATTGTGGTTTTGGATGAGTGAGGAATGTTGGGCCAGGGCACCAGGGAGAACTTGCTCACCCTCCTATTGCACTTCATCTGATTATACCATGGGGATCTTTAACTTCATGTTGGTTCATTGACTTTCAAAGTGTGATCAAAACAAAACTATGGGAATATTTTCATCTGATTGTAAAGTTGTTTGTTTCTGCTGTTTGAAGGTGAAATGTTCCTTGACTGGGCACGAGTTACCATGCCGACTGGCAGATCTGCAGGCCTACACCAAGGGCAAGAAGTACCAGCGCTTGGCGATGAACGAGCCGTTTAACTACAGTCAGTTTGAGCCACATGTTGTTCCCAGCACAAAAAATCCGTAAGTGCGAGACTTTCAGAGTCTATCCGTCCTAGAGTTTACAGCAATCAAACACTCCCATGGTAGGTGCAGCACGGGGTTAGATACAGAGTAAAGCTCCCTCTACACTGTCCCCATCAAACACTCCCAGGGCAGGGACAGCATGGGGTTAGATACAGAGTAAAAAAAAAAAACGGGTGTTGGATACAGAATGGAGCTCCCTCTACACAGTCTCCATCAAACACTCCAAAAAAAAAAAACAGGGTTAGATACAGAGTAAAGCTCCCTCTACACTGTCCCCATGAAACACTCCCAGGGCAGGTACAGCATGGGGTTAGATACAGAGTAAAAAAAAAAAAAACGGGTGTTGGATACAGAATGGAGCTCCGTCTACACAGTCTCCATCAAACACTCCAAAAAAAACAGGGTTAGATACAGAGTAAAGCTCCCTCTACACTGTCCCCATGAAACACTCCCAGGACAGGTATAGAACAACAATTAAATATTTATATCATGTCTTTAATGTAATAAAATGTTCCAAGGTGCTTCAAAGGATCATGATAAAACAATATTTGACACTGACATAAGGAGACATGAGGTCAGATGACCATAAATGTAGTTAAAGAGGTAATTTTTAAGGAGCGATGTAAAGGAAGAAAATGAGGTGGAGAGGTTTAGGGAGAGAATTCCAGAGCTTGGGGCCCAGGCACCAGAAGGCATAGCCGCCAATGTTGGAGCGATTAAAATCAGGGATGTTCAAGAGGCCGGAAGTAGAGGAGCATAGAGATCTCGAAGGGGTTGTGGGAATGGAGGGGATTACAGAGATAGGAAGGGACTATGGAGGAATTTGAAAACAAGGAAAGAATTTTAAAATCGAGACATTGCTTAATCGGGAGCCAAAAAAAAGACAAACAAAAAAAAAAAAAACGGGGGTTAGATACAGAGTAAAGCTCCCTCTACACTGTCCCCATCAAACACTCCCAGGACAGGTACAGCACGGGGTTAGATACAGAGTAAAGCTCCCTCTACACTGTCCCCATCAAACACTCCCAGGACAGGTACAGCGCGGGGTTAGATACAGAGTAAAGCTCCCTCTACACTGTCCCCATCAAACACTCCCAGGACAGGGACAGCACGGGGTTAGATACAGAGTAAAGCTCCCTCTACACTGTCCCCATCAAACACTCCCAGGACAGGTACAGCACGGGGTTAGATACAGAGTAAAGCTCCCTCTACACTGTCCTCATCAAACACTCCAAAGTTCTGGGTTGAAGTTCCTCTCCAGAGACCCGAACACATAATTGAGCCCGACAATTCCATTGCAGTACTGAGGAAGTGCTGCACTGTCGGAGGTGCTGTCATTCAGATGAGGTGACAAACTTTGGCCCTGTCGGCCCCCTTGGGGATGTAAAAAATCCCATGAAGAAAAGCAGCAGAGTTCTTTTGGTGTCCATCAGTCAACATCACTAAATGAAAGAGATTATATGGTTATCACTTTGCTGTTTGTGGGAGCTTGCTGAGCACAAATTGGCTGCGATGATACCTAAATTAGTGATTTTAACCCTTCAGAAAAGTATCTCATTGGCTGTAAAGTGCTTTGGGATGTCCTGAGGTGGTGTAAGGTGCTATAGAAATGCAAGTTCTTTCTTTAACTCTTCCTATGTCTGTTCAGGCAGCAGCTGTTCTGCAAGTTGACAATCCGTCACATTAACAAGATTCCACAGCATGTCCTTCGCCATGTGAATGGGAAACGCTACCAGAGAGCACTAAACAAATGTGAGTCTGTTTGGGGGGAGGTGGAGAAGAGACTCAAAATGGAGGGCAAAGTGCACAGGATGTATAATAGTTTGAAGTTTATTAATCATGGGGCTCAGATAATGAGTTATAAACAACTAAACGTTTTGTTGCAAACCCCTCAATTGGATTCCAGTCTGTAACTCACTCCCAGGAATCTGTTATTCTATATATAGAGTGCTGACGGCACAGGAGAAGAACATTTGGCCCATCAAGTCCATGCCAGCTCTCTGCAGAGCAATCCAGTCAGTCCCATTCCCCTGCTCTCCCTGTTAGTCCTGCAAGTTTATTTCCCTCAAGGGCCCATCCAATTTCCTTTTGAAATCATTCATCGTTTCCGCTTCCACCACCCTCGTGGGCAGCGAGTTCCAGGTCATTACCACCCGCTGTGTAAAAAAAGTTCTTCCTCATATTCCCCCTGCATCTCGTGTCCAAAACCTTAAATCTCTGTCTCCTGGTCCTTGTACAATCAGCTAATGGGAGCAGCTTTTCTTTGTCTACCTTATCTAAACCTGTCATAATCTTGTACACCTCGATCAAATCTCCCCTCAATCTCCTTTGCTCCAAGGAGAACAATCCCAGCTTCTCCAAACTAACCTTGTAACTAAAATCCCTCATCGCTGGAACCATTCTGGTAAATCTCCTCTGCACCCTCTCAAGGACCCTCACATCCTTCCTAGAGTGTGGTGACCAGAACTGGACACAATATTCTAGTTGGGGCCTAACCAGAGCTTTATAAATGTTCAGTATAACTTCCCTGCTTTTGTATTCAATACCTCTATTTATGAAGCCCTAGATCTTATTTTTTTTCTTTGTTTGTGGGATTTGAGCATCGCTGGTGAGGCCAGCATTTGTTGCCCATCCCTAATTGCCCTTAAACTGAGTGGCTTGCTAGACCATTTCAGAGGGCAGTTAAGAGTCAACCACATTGCTGTGGGTCTGGAGTCACATGCAGGCCAGCAGATTTCTTTTGCCTTAAAGGACATTAGTGAACCAGATGGGTTTTTATGACAATTGACAATGGTTTCATGGTCACCATTAGACTGGCTTTTTAATTCCAGATTTATTAATTGAATTCAAATTTCACCATCTGCCGTGGTGGGATTTGAACCTATGTCCCCAGAACATTAGCCTGGGCTCTGGATTACTAATCTAGTGACATTACTACTACGCCACCGCCTCCTCTTTGCTAACCACTCTCTCAATATGTCCTGCCACCTTCAAGGGTCTATGCACATGAACCCCCAGGTCCTTTTTTGTCCGTGCACACTCTTTAGAACTGTGCCATTTAGTCTATATTGCTCTCCCTATCCCTTCTACCAAAATGCGTCACCTCACTTCTATTAAATTCCATCTGCCCATTCTGCTACCCTGTCTATGTCCTGTTGCAGTCGATTCGTATCATCCTCACTGTTGGCCATTCCTCCAGGTTTGGTATCATCAGCAAATTTTGAAATTTTATTCTGCATTCTAAAAAGCACTGATCCAAGCACTGACCCTTGGGGAACACCACTGTCTACCATCCTCCAGTCTGACAAACAACCATTTACCACTAGTCACTGTTTTCTGTCGTTAAGCCAATTTTTTATCCAACCTGACACTGACCCTCCTATTCCATGAGCCTCAATTTTGTTAACCAGCCTTCTCTGTAGTATTTTGTAAACAAAGTGATTATCGACAACGCAGCCGGCAGCTGACGTCATCAGACTGTGCCAATCAATGCGTTCCGCTTTGCCAGGACTAGTTGGCGCATGCGCAGATTACGTCATCGAGTAACACGTGCAGAGCGCGGGGGTGGGGGAAGCCATGTGTTTAGGTTGCTTTTGTGTGATTATTTGAGCAGCGCCATCTTTAGTCCTGGCAGCTGCCTGAAGTCGCAGACAGTGATGTTTCAGTGGCACAGGCTGCATTTGCGCATGTGCCACTGCAGTGCCACCTAGTGGTAGCATTGTCAGCAAACGCAGCCTTTTGTAAAAAACTTCCTTAAAATCTATACAGACAACATCCACCGTATTCATCAACCTTCTGTTACTGCAAAAAAAAAATAGTCAAGCACGATCTGCCTTTTACAGATCCATGCTGGCTATCCTTAATTAACTCAAACCTTTCATAAGATCATAAGAAATAAGAGCAATAGGCCATTCAGCCCCTCCAACTGCCTGTTGATTTTTGTTCCCCTGATTATTGTTCCTAAAACTTTACTCACCAGTGATATTAAACTGCTGGCCTGTAGTTACTAGGACTGTCTTTACACCTTTTCTTGAATAAGGGTGTCACATTTGTCACTCTCCAATCCTCTGGCACCTCCCCCCGTATCTAGGGAAGATTGGAAGATTATAGCAAGCCCTTCCGCTATCTCCATCCCCACTTCTTTAAGCAACCTGGGATATAAGCCATCTGGACCAAGGTGACTTATCCATTCTAAGTATAGTCAGCCTTTCCAGTACATCCTGCTTATCAATTTTCACCCCCATCCATTATCTCCACCATCTCTACTTCTACCAATATTGTGTCAGCTTCCTCTTCCTTAGTAAACACCAATACAAAGTACTCATTAAATATTGTATCCTTGCCCTGTGCCTCTAAGCATACATTACCCTCTTCGTCTAATAGGACCCACCCCACCTCTTGCCACTCACTTACTATTTACATGCCAGTAGAAGATTTTTGGGTTCCTTTTTATGTTACTGATGGCCAGAGTTGCCCTGATGGTGGGGGGGGGGGGGGGTGGGTTGTGGGGGCGGGGGGGTTGGTGAGGGGGTTGTGGGATGGGGAGCAATGTTGTCCTCACATTATGTCTCTCTATCTTGGCTCAGTTAATGAGTGTGCCGCTCTTGGGGTCCCCTTCGTGCCAGCGTGTCTGTCACAGAAGAAAAAGCGGAATCAGGAATCCGACAGGGAGGAGCCTTGTCACAAGCGGAAGGAATTCTGGGAGCCGGATGAGAGTGGAGGAAGTGAGAATGATGATTCGGACGACAGTATGAGTGACCTGTACCCAGGTGAGTGACTGCAAGCTGAACTCCTGCAACTGGCTGTAGACTGTGACCTTAAGCCTGAATCCCACTGGTGTTCTTGAGACCAGATTCATGTTATAAACACTCAGCACAGAAGGAGGCCATTCGGCCCATTGTGCCTGTGCCAGCTCTTCGAAAGAGCTATCCAATTAGTCCCACTCCCCCTGCTCCCCCCAGAGCCCTGCAATGTTTTCCTTTTCAAGTATTTATCCAATTCCCTTTTGAAAGTTACGATTGAATCTGCTTCCACTGCCCTTTCAGGCAGCACATTCCAGATCACAACATGCTTTGTTTAAAAAAAAAAACAAATCTCCTGTTAACCTTGTCTATTCTGAGAACAATCTGAATTTCTCTAATCTCTCCACATATAACATTTGCCTCTCCCTTGATGGTTTATTGTGTAAATGCACCCTTTGGTGCAGTACTGATATTGATCCAGCTCCCTCACACTGTCACTCCTCTCCCCCAGCGCCCTGTGTTACTGACTGTATCTCTACTGATGTTAATCCAGCTCCCTCACACTGTCACTCAGTAACCCTTCTCCCCCCAGCGCCCTGTGTTACTGACTGTATCTTTACTGGCTTTCTCGCATCCTTGGGCACAGTGACCCATTCAAGCCTAACAGTTACCGTTTGTCTTGCAGAGCATATCTTTAGCAGAAAAGACACGAGGGACGAGTTGCTCCTGGATAAGGAGCATAGTGATGGTGAGAAAATGGAGGTAGAGACGCAGTTGCCAAGGAAACGGAAAATGGTAAAAACTGCACCCATCACCATTTATCATACGGGAATGGTAAAGGAATGTGTTAAGAACATAAAGAGGCCATTCAGCCTTTTTGGCCTGTTCTGTCATTCAATTAGATCATGTCTGATCTGTGTCTTAACTCCATTTACTCGCCTTGGCTCCGTAACCCTTAATCCCTTTATCCAACAAAAATCTACCAGTCTCAGTTTTGTCATTTTAACAGCTTTTTGGGGAAGAGAGTTCCAGATTTTCATCACCCTTTGTGTGAAGAAGTGTTTGACATGTCCAAAGGACAATTAGGGATGGGCAATAAATGCTGGCCTAGCCAGCAAAGCTCACATCCCATGAACGAATAAAAATAAAAGCCGAGCTCTAATTTTAAGTTTATGCCCCCTTATTCTGGAATCCTGCCACCAAAGGACGTACTATCTACCCTATCAAATCCTTTATTCTATACTTGAAACAATACTACAAGCCTAGTCTATGCAACCTTTCCTCGTAATTTAACCGTTTTAGCCCCAGTATCACTAGTGAATCTGCGCTGCACCCTCTCCAAGGCCAATATTTCCTTCTGAAGTGTGATGTCCAGAACTGAACAGTTACTTCAGATGGAATTTATCCCAACCTCTGTACAGCTGCAACATAACTTCTTTAAGAGAATGGCCAACATTCCAATAGCCTTATGAATTATTTTTTGTACCTATCTACGAGCTGTTAATGAAGGGCGGCACAGCGGTTAGCACTGCAGCCTCACAGCTCCAGCGACCCGGGTTCAATTCTGGGTACTGCCTGTGTGGAGTTTGCAAGTTCTCCCTGTGACCGCGTGGGTTTCCGCCGGGTGCTCCGGTTTCCTCCCACGCCAAAGACTTGCAGGTTGATAGGTAAATTGGCCATTGTTAAATTGCCCCTAGTGTAGGTAGGTGGTAGGGGAATTGAGGGGATGTGGTAGGAATATGGGATTAATGTAGGATGTTAAATGGGTGGTTGATGGTCAGCACAGACTCGGTGGGCCGAAGGGTCTGTTTCAGTGCTGTATCTCTAAATAAATAAACTAAATAAATACTGCCTGTGTGGAGTTTGTAAGTTCTCCCTGTGACCGCGTGGGTTTCCGCCGGGTGCTCCGGTTTCCTCCCACCACCAAAGACTTGCAGGTTGAGAGGTAAATTGGCCATTGTAAATTGCCCCTAGTGTAGATAAATGGTAGGGGATGTGGTAGGAAATATGGGATTAATGTAGGATTAGTATAAATGGGTGGTTGATGGTCGGCACAGACTCGGTGGGCCAAAGGGCCTGTTTGTGCTGTATATCTCTCTATTTCTGTACTTGGACCCTGAATCTTTTGAACGGACAATGTGACCCAGCAAACCTCTGATTTGTATTATTGCGGACTTCCTGTCATGGGACACACCCCACAAAGAAAGATTTACATTTATGTAGCACCTTTCACAACCTCCAGACTTCCCACTGCAAGCTCGGAAAAACGAGATAATGATCAGATCATCTGTTTGTTACTGATGGTCGATTTTGAGCTCCTTCCCTCCACACTGGCTCTCCCGTCAGCGAGGCGCTAGCTCCGCACTGCCCCCCACGCACCCCCTTCCCCCAACAGCGCGGCACTCCCTCCGCACTGGCCCCGTCCCCTGGACAGCGTGGTGCTCCCTGTGCACTGCCGAAAAGGTAGGTTTAGGGAGGGAATTCCAGCTGAAGGCACAGCTGCCAATAGTGGGGCACAATTAAAATTGGGGATGTGCAATTGACCAGAATTGGAGCACAGAGATCTGGAGGGGGTTAGAGATTGGGAGGGGCGAGGACATAGAGGGATTTTGAAAACAACAATGAGAATTTTAAAATCGAGGTGTTGCCAGACCGGGAGCCAGTGTAGTCACCGAGCAGAGGGTATGATGGATGAACAGGACTTGGTGCAAATTAGGTTGTGGATGATGGAGCTTTGCTTCCATTACCCTAACTGGTGACTTGTGTGCCTAGTGCTTTGTTACTTTGGGCCTGAACTTGTAGTGAGGTAGACAACAACCCACTGGTAGCTCCTGTTTAAAGATTCTGCTGCTTGAAACTCTTAGTAACAATACAAAAGGGAGCAAGTGATGTCAGTTTTACAGAGCTCTGGTTAGACTCCATCTGGAGTACTGTGTTCAGTTCTGGGAACTACATACAGCACATGGAAGGTTCCTGAACAAGCAGGCATAAGCTTAGAGTGAAATCTGGAAGCACGTCATCACACAAGGTGTTGGGGAAATCTGGAACCTTTCCTCCACCCCTCCCACACACACAAAGACAATGGGATTGTGGGGAGAATTAAGAGCTTGTAAGACTGAGATTAACAGATTTTCATTGAGTGAGGGTAGAGGGAAATGGAGCAGTGCCATGAACTCACCGAATGGGCTTAAAGAACTAAATGCCTCCAGCAAGTGCAGTTTTTCTCACTGCAGCAAGGTTGTAAATGTAAGTAATGCAGTTCAATACTCATCACCTGACATCTATTGTGTTTCTCTCCTCTCTTTCCCCCCCCCCCCCCCCACAGACACAACCAAATCCCTTTACAAAGAAGAAATTGAAGGAAGGGACCCCTCAAAAACCCAACAACCACAACAAGTCTAAAATGAGACAGAATGCTGGAAATCAGAACTGATTCTGGGAGCAACTTGTTTTCTATGTGGGTCTGTTATGACATACTGGGTGTTAACTGCACAGTTTCAATTTGTATTTGTGTCGAAAGTAAAGCAGATCTGAAACACAGCCAGGCTGTGAGCATCTTTCTATACTGACTTTGTGAAAACAAGTTATTTCTCCCTCCTCTTCTGATGCTGGCTCTTTGGGATCTGGGCACAACTCCTTGTATTTATACAGCACCTTTTAATGTTGTACAACATCAATCAAAATTTGATAGTCACAAGCAGATAGCACGTGACCAAAAGCGGTAGGTAATAAGGAGCGTCTTGAAGAGGGAGGGAATTCAGAGCTAATGGTGGAGCAATTAAAACTGGGGATGCTCGGGATGCTCAGGATGCCAGAATTGGAACGGAGAGATCTTGAAGGCTGGAGGTGACTAGAGAGAGGGATTTGGTTTTGGATGGTTACTATCTTTGAGTAGTTAGTCGAGTGCTGGATGGATATACAACTACTGGCCGCATCAGTTGTTTCAGTCCTGACATGGCCCAACCTGCACCTCACAGCAGGCTTGTATCCTGCCAATCCATGAACATTGAGGCTGCTGCAATGGCTGAGACTGGTTAACTAGACACAGGAGAGGGACCAAACCCTCTGTACCAGAAGACCGCAGGATGATCTGATTGAGATTTTTTTCATTCCTGGATGAGGAAATTGCTGGTAAGGCCAGCCTTTATTGCCTGTCCTTGGGGGAAAATTGCTTTCTTAAACTGCTGCAGTATGCGTGCTGATAGGGAGGGAGGGAATGGTGATAGGAGTCTACATACCGAGAGATTTGGGAGGTGAATTTGGAAGTGATGGTGTGCCCTTGCACCTATCAATTCAGCAGAGGCATTACCCTAGAACCTTCAAGCCAATCCCACTCCCTCAATTGAGAAACAAGTCTTATGAAATTCAACAATGTGGAGGGGTTGCAGGGGAATTCACAGCTTTTATTTCAACAACTAACAAACTCAACACCACAATTTTCTGAAGGGAACAAAGGTTCCTGATGTCTTGCAGTAACTGTACGCACAACAGCAAGAGCTCAGCTCCGCTCCAGTGAACCTGTATTCCATGTGTAAAAATTTAAAAGAACTGTGTAAACATTTTCCCCAGCTGAATGCAGGTAACCGTCTCTCCACCCCCATCAGGCGCATTGACTAATACTGACAATTATTGCACTGAGTGTCTTAAGAACAAGAGTCCGTCTTTATTGCTGTATTTCATAAATAAATCCTTCCCTGTCCCTCCTCTCCTGAAGTTGACTTTTGTCAAGAATCTCCAGTTTCTTGGGTGCTGGATGCCCACATCACATGCAAACCTGAACAGTGAGCATCAACTGGCTATTTATCTGCCGAGGTCATTCCACTCCTCGTGTTCTATACATACTTCTGTGCAGGAGTCAGTGCAGTGATCAGGCCTAGAAGCACTGACCCAGGAGCAAAGCCTGGGGGCAACTGTCAATCATGGACATTTTTAAAGTTTTTTTTATTTTGTTAAAAACAATCATACTTTTCCAGGGACCACCAATGAATTGCCACTCAATTCTGCAAGGCAGGCTACTAAACACTAACTGAATACCAAAACTCAAATCAAGGGAAAGATGAGAGAGAAATGGTGCAACCACTTTTAAAAACAGATGCCCTGGAGACTGTAGCCGAGAATAGTTCTTTGGGAATCGGGATGTGCATGTCCCCAGTAAGATTCACTTTAAAAAAGCAATACCCAACAGCAGTGTGGCTGCTGAAGTTAATACCAAATGCATTGTTAACATAATCAGAACCCCACTACAACCTTCACTTAGAAATGTAGCAGGCCATCCACTGTTGAGCTGCCCTCCGTGTGTTTTAATGCACATCTATTCTGGTGGTGGCAGTGAAATTCAGCATTATCCCTCTCCTGAAGGGCTGTCTATGGCTGGGATACAGTTTCAACAGGCGCTGGTCATCATCATTATCTCAACCAACAGGGGCATGAGCCTGGACAGTGACAACTGGGTATTCAACTATGGGAGATGGAGCAGGGGTATCAGTCAAGCCAATCCAGTACACATGAAGCATTAGATGACCACGAATCCTGGTTGATTTTCCCCTCCTTAACCCTTAGCACAAGGGGGCATTATGACCATCTAATGATCTGACTGCTGCTCAGCTCCAATCATTATCTCTACGCACACCAGGGAAATGGAACCCTAGCCCTTCCTGAGCTTCCTAGCCTGCTTTGCCCATTAACCACATTACATTGTCCATTTTCAATCCTTTCGCAAGAGGGGCTGGGCTTGGTAATGCAGCCTTTGAATGCATGTCCCATGATACCCGCTCCCCTCCTCTGCTCGGAGGAGGGGGTGAAAAGCTTTGGTTAGCAGCAAGTATTGGAACTGCACTCATAGGGGGAGGAGGGAGCAACACTGCATCAACTTGCAATTGAATCTCCCAATCCTAAGCTATCAGGTTGCATACAAATGCAGACCCAAGGAGGGTGTGAGGATTTAAACAAGGGTACCTCACTTTGGCAGAGTTTAGTGTTCTTTTAATTTAAGAGATTTTGTTCCAACCCTACCAGAGAACATACCCATTTATACTGAAATGTAATTAAATAAGAAGTTTGTCAACAGTTAGAGATCGTGACTTGAGAGGGTGGAAGAATATTCCAACTCCTTCCCTTAATTCCTCTCTGGATGAGAATAGAGAAAGAGAGGTAACTCTGCACATTAGCAGCAGCCCGAACTGGGACTTTATTTTAACCATTTTTTAAAAAAAGGGAGGGCTAGAATTCTTTAATGCACAGCCAGTTAAAAATCTGAACTGTAAATATTTTTCTGTTGGGACATTTTAAATTTACTCAGTTTTCTTTTATATCTGAAACCCAAAAATAATGCTGTGCTTTGTGAGGTTACCAATTTGAGCAGGTGCAGCAATACATGCCCTGAATATGCAAATGCATTGAAATCTGGGTAAAAGTACACAAACTGTACAAAACGGTGGGGAGAGAGGGGAGATGGGAAGGGGGGGGGGGGGGGGGGAAGAGAGAAGAAAGGGGAGGGGAAAGAGGAGATGGGAAGCTGCGGTTCTGGAGACATTACACCAATCACCACTCTTTCTTCTTCTCGTCCATCGAGACGCCACCAGGGCCAAGGGCAACCACTAGCAGGAGCCCCCCGATTACAGACATGCTCTGGAAGAAGTCGTACTTCAGGAAGTCGTGCATGGGCTTGTAGGTTGGGATTGTCCAGAAGGCGTTGAAGTAGAGGTTGAGGCTGAAGAGCCAGATGACCAGGGTCAGAGCCGCCAGCTTAGTTTTGAAGCCAACTGCCACCAGGACAATCAAAGCTGTTCCCACCACGTTCTGGATAATCTGCATAGAGAGGATCAAAAACACACACTGCATCAGATTGGGATAAATAAGCAACATTAACATTGGCTCTCTGTCAGTAACCCCCTCTCCCCAGTGCTGTGCTGAGTCTTGCTGGGATTTCAGTTTAGACACCTGCTCACCCAATTCTCCCAGTCTGTCTCTACAAGTCTAGCACTGAGGGCCAGTTGACAATTAGGCCACATGGGGCACCACATCTTACAAAGAATTACAAAAGCAAAATACTGCGGGTGCTGGAAATCTGAAATAAAAACAGAAAATGCTGGAAATATTCAGCAGGTCTGGCAGCATCTGTGGAGAGAGAAACCAGAGTTAACGTTTCAGGCCAATTACCTTTTGTTGAAACTGGAAAAAATCACAGATGTAACAGGTTTTAAGCAAGTAGAGTGTCGGAAAACGGAGAGAACAAAGTTTGTGATAGGGTGCAGGGAAGGCAGGATTAAATGACAAAAGGGATGACACAAGGCAAAAGGAGGTGGTAATGGGATAAGTAAAGGAACAAAAGATGGATCTAAAGGAGGTGTAAATGGAAAAGTAGAGCCAAAAATAAAACAGTACCAGAAGTCCCAAATGTAGAGGTAGAGAAGGGAGACAGCCCTGAGCTCAACACTCCTCCCAGCAGGATTGGGTAACATGGTTTTTGCTGTATTAATCACTAACTTTTTAAAGTTACTGGGCCATTGTTGAGCACAAGGATTGTGCTGAGTGAGTTAGCTTGTTCATGCTATGACTGCCATATGTCCTTTTCAATCTGCCATTAATTAAATATACTTGCTACTCAGTACACTGGCTTTGTTTCCAGACTCACCGAGAAGAAGCTGGCGTTAAAATGCAGCAAGGTCATGAACATCAGGATGAGCAGCACACGGCCTCCCAGCTGCATGTACTGTTTTGGGGAGCTCTCGCTGATTGTCGGAACGCCGGCAAACATACTTTTACCTTCTGACCGGGACTCAGCCAGCAACAGCAGCAAGCCACCCCCGAGGGCGAGGTTCCTAACCAGAGAAAGGGACAGAGCATTAACACAGGGCGTCAATACCTGGGACCTGGCATACTATACAGTACCAACATCTAGTTTTTTTGTTGTTGTTGCTACTCGCGCATCCCTGAAAGCAACAACTCGTCCCCGCCACCCCCCCACAATGGTTTATTCATTCTCAGGATGTGGGCACCACTGGCAAGGTCAGCATTTGCTCAACCCCGTGTTGCCCTGAGATGATGGTGGTGGGCTGCTTTCTTGACCCCTGGGTAATAGGTTTGATCCAACTGAGTGACCACTTCAGAGGGCAGTTAAAAGTCAACCATGTTGGTGTAGGTCTGGAGTCACATAGGCCCAGATAGAATAAGGACACCAGGTTTCCGTCCCTAACGGTCTTTAGTGAACCCCGGAGTTCTCCCCTGAACCTCATCAGCTTGCTACGCCACTTTCACCTTCAACCTCCCCAACACCCATCCCGTCCCATCTTTCCACACCTGACAGTCTGACCTGCCTTTGCAGTGCATCTTGTCAAATGTACCTGGTTGCCCCTGCTTGTTTTAACGCACAGCCATTAGTGCTCCCTGCAGGTTCACTACCCACCCTCCTCATTACAGTGTCGTGACTGTGGGGGATATGCTGAACTGCACAGCAAAGCACGGCAGTAAGGCAGGCAGCAGAGCGCGAGGGTAAGACACGCACCTCATCAGGAACTTCAGATCCCATAAAATACTGTAGGCCACAGTCTGAAACCAAAGAAACAGAGCAGTTAGTGTCCACCAGCCTCCACACTGGACACCCGCCCCCCCACCCCCGCCACCCTCACGTTGAAGGGAGCTTTCACCCACTGGGCAAAGGGAGGGGTGTTGGTTACAGGCACAGGGATAATGAAGATTCTGAAGGCTCCCTCCCAAGTCAATAGAAAATTTCCACATGGTTTAACTATTTAAACAGGGGCTGGGTCCCAGAGCAAAGGGTGGGGGGTGGGTAAATGGAATTGCACTAACGATCAGCTACAATCTAATTCAGCTCAAGGGAGGGCATGAGTTTGTTGGGAGCCCTGAGCAGAAGTCAAGACCACCATCTCTCAGCCCCCACCTTCCACTGAACACCAACATGGGCAGTTCTGTTGCTTGTTTCATGGCAGTTCCTCAAAGCACCAACACTGACTCAAATTATGAAACAGAGAGGGCTCAGGGTGGGGAGTCTATTAAATGAAACTCAAGAGGAAGGGTGGAGAAATCTAAGCCACACTTCTGTTCAAGTAACAGCAATAATGGTACAGACAACACACCGAAATGAGAGATTTTTCTTTTGAAGAAAAAACTCAATTTCAGGTGCGCTATTCAACTGTGGGTCAGAACCAAGTCCAATTCGCACTTTCCAGCAGGAAGCACTGGAATGCGATAAGGAGTGGGAATCTGGGTGGATAGTTCCCCTACTGACTCAGGGACACACCGAGGTCAGTCTCTAATGACAGACAGATTGCAATTTTCTTGGACCTGTCATCCCTGCACCATTAGGTATAGGGAAGTACTTAAACACATTTTAAATCCTGGAGGAGATTACAACAACGGACCCACAGAGTCTGGACTCCAGCTACGGACCTGAGGTTCAAGTTACTAATTGTTAAAAGCAGCTTACCTGCAATCCTATAATCCCAAAAAGTCCAAAGCAGGCATATTGTACACAATGTCTACTTAATATCATGATGCATCCACCTGTGGAATAGGAAACATATAAATAAATCAAGATCCAACACAATATGGTAAAAATGAAAACAATAATTGACCGCCACTTACCTAATTGCCCCAAGAGATTGATCAGCACAAAGCAGGTAGCTGGGAAATAGCTAAAATTCCAGGTGGACTCGATGTAATCCCGCTGTTCATTCCACTGAAACCACATGCGAATACCGTCCTCCAGAAAGGTGCTTATTAGACACAGACGGGCAAGGTGAGGCAGATACTGTTTGGTCATCCGCAGAAACTGGAAAGAGAAATCTGAATTAGAGCAGCAAAAACATACAGAACTTCAAGTTATGAGCACAGATCAGCCCCTGCAGCAGCAGTGGTACCAACACACTAGACATTCGATAATCTTATTCAACACTTTCACATTGATCCCACCACCAGTGACAGACCTGTCCCCACCAGTACTGTACTCTGGTTAGTGACAGACCTGTCCCCACCAGTACTGTACTCCGGTTAGTGACAGACCTGTCCCGAGTACTGTACTCCGGTTAGACCTGTCCCCACCAGTACTGTACTCCGGTTAGTGACAGACCTGTCCCCACCAGTACTGTACTCCGGTTAGTGACAGACCTGTCCCGAGTACTGTACTCCGGTTAGACCTGTCCCCACCAGTACTGTACTCCGGTTAGACCTGTCCCCACCAGTACTGTACTCCGGTTAGTGACAGACCTGTCCCCACCAGTACTGTACTCCGGTTAGTGACAGACCTGTCCCGAGTACTGTACTCCGGTTAGACCTGTCCCCACCAGTACTGTACTCCGGTTAGACCTGTCCCCACCAGTACTGTACTCCGGTTAGACCTGTCCCCACCAGTACTGTACTCCGGTTAGTGACAGACCTGTCCCCACCAGTACTGTACTCCGGTTAGTGACAGACCTGTCCCCACCAGTACTGTACTCCGGTTAGTGACAGACCTGTCCCCACCAGTACTGTACTCCGGTTAGTGACAGACCTGTCCCGAGTACTGTACTCCGGTTAGTGACAGACCTGTCCCCACCAGTACTGTACTCCGGTTAGTGACAGACCTGTCCCCACCAGTACTGTACTCTGGTTAGTGACAGACCTGTCCCCACCAGTACTGTACTCTGGTTAGTGACAGACCTGTCCCCACCAGTACTGTACTCTGGTTAGTGACAGACCTGTCCCCACCAGTACTGTACTCTGGTTAGTGACAGACCTGTCCCCACCAGTACTGTACTCCGGTTAGTGACAGACCTGTCCCGAGTACTGTACTCCGGTTAGACCTGTCCCCACCAGTACTGTACTCCGGTTAGTGACAGACCTGTCCCCACCAGTACTGTACTCTGGTTAGTGACAGACCTGTCCCCACCAGTACTGTACTCCGGTTAGTGACAGACCTGTCCCGAGTACTGTACTCCGGTTAGACCTGTCCCCACCAGTACTGTACTCCGGTTAGTGACAGACCTGTCCCCACCAGTACTGTACTCCGGTTAGTGACAGACCTGTCCCGAGTATTGTACTCCGGTTAGTGACAGACCTGTCCCCACCAGTACTGTACTCCGGTTAGTGACAGAACTGTCCCCACCGGTACTGTAACCCAGTATTAGTGATAGACATGTATTCACCAGTACTGTACCCCAGTGTTATACATTGACAGACCTGCCCCCACCAGTATTGTACCCCAGTGTTATAGTGACAGACCTGTCCCCACCAGTACTATATCCCAGTGTTATACAGTGGCAGACCTGTCCCCACCACTATTGTGCCCCAGTGTTTGTGGCAGGCCTGTCTCCACCAGTACTGTACCTCAATAACAAAATCAGTGGGTCATGTAATCTCAATATTCAAGCTCACACCGTGCCAACTTTAACCTTTAGACGTTTATTGGTAAAATGGAGATCGGTAAAACAGATTGCTCGCACATTTATTAGTTGTTGAAAGTCTTTGCTAACTGCATGGAGGCAAGTGTTTGTTCAGTAAAGATACACGTGAAGTAGATTTCCCTGGGCCGTGTACAAGACGTTTTCCATTAAATATTAATGTACACGGCTAAAATGGTGTTGCCATAGCAACATCTGTGGCCAGTGATTTCTACTGAAGACATTCATCTAGTTCAAGATTGCCAGCTCCCCATTCGCCAATCTGAGTAGAAATATCCCTATATTACAACAGTGATGAAACCTCAAAAGTACTTCACTGTCAGTAAAATGCTTTGGGATGTCCTGAAGTTGTGAAAGATGCTCGAGAAATTGAAGTCCTTTCTCTCTTTTCCGCCATCACTGGGCGAGAGTTCCTGATCACAATGTCTGACAAAAATCCTCGAGCAAGAACTCCACGTAATAGGAACCCATCAATGGGAATGATCCGACGTTGCTTTCTACTCAGCACCAACAGAACTTCAGGGAGCAGGAGGCAGGGCTGAGAATTTAAATCACACTTTGAACTTTAATTCCACAACCCCCATCACCACCCCCGCAACAAATGCAATGCCTCAAGTGGAGTATCGTGTCCAGGTTTGGGCGCCACACTTTAGGAAATTTGTGAAGACACTGGAGAGAGTGCAGAAAAGATTCAGGAGAATGATTCCAGGGATGAGGACCCTTCAGTTATGTGGACAGACTGAAGAAGTTGGGACTGTTTACTTTGGATGAGAAGGTTGAGAGGAGATTCAAAATCATGAGGGGTCTGGACAGAGTAGGGAGAGAAAAACTGTTCCCAAAGAAACAAAGAACAAAGAAAATTACAGCACAGGAACAGGCCCTTCGGCCCTCCAAGCCTGCGCCGATCCAGATCCTCTATCTAAACCTGTCGCCTATTTTCTAAGGGACTGTATCTCTTTGCTTCCTGCCCATTCATGTATCTGTCTAGATACATCTTAAAAGACGCTATCGTGCCCGCGTCTACCACCTCCGCTGGCAACGCGTTCCAGGCACCCACCACCCTCTGCGTAAAGAACTTTCCACGCATATCCCCCCTAAACTTTTCCCCTCTCACTTTGAACTAGTGACCCCTAGTAATTGAATCCCCCACTCTGAGAAAAAGCTTCTTGCTATCCACCCTGTCTATACCTCTCATGATTTTGTACACCTCAATCAGGTCCCCCCTCAACCTCCGTCTTTCTAATGAAAATAATCTTAATCTACTCAACCTCTCTTCATAGCTAGCGACCTCCATACCAGGCAACATCCTGGTGAACCTCCTCTGCACCCTCTCCAAAGCATCTACGTCCTTTTGGTAATGTGGCGACCAGAACTGCACGCAGTATTCCAAATGTGGCCGAACCAAAGTCTTATACAACTGTAACATGACCTGCCAACTCTTGTACTCAATACCCCGTTCAATGAAGGAAAGCATGCCGTATGCCTTCATGACCACTCTATTGACCTGCGTTGCCACCTTCAGGGAACAATGGACCTGAACGCCCAAATCTCTCTGTACATCAATTTTCCCCAGGACTTTTCCATTTATTGTTAAATTCACTCTTGAATTGGATCTTCCAAAATGCATCACCTCGCATTTGCCCTGATTGAACTCCATCTGCCATTTCTCTGCCCAACTCTCCAATCTATCTATATTCTGCTGTATTCTCTGACAGTCCCCTTCACTATCTGCTACTCCACCAATCTTAGTGTCGTCTGCAAACTTGCTAATCAGACCACCTATACTTTCCTCCAAATCATTTATGCATATCACAAACAGTGGTCCCAGCACGGATCCCTGTGGAACACCACTGGTCACACGTCTCCATTTTGAGAAACTCCCTTCCACTGCTACTCTCTGTCTCCTGTTGCCCAGCCAGTTCTTTATCCATCTAGCTAGTACACCTTGGACCCCATGCAACTTCACTTTCTCCATCAACCTACCATGGGGAACCTTATCAAATGCCTTACTGAAGTCCATGTATATGACATCTACAGCCCTTCCCTCATCAATCAACTTTGTCACTTCCTCAAAGAATTCTATTAAGTTGGTAAGACATGACCTTCCCTGCACAAAACCATGTTGCCTATCACTGATAAGCCCATTTTCTTCCAAATGGGAATAGATCCTATCCTTCAGTATCTTCTCCAGCAGCTTCCCTACCACTGACGTCAGACTCACCAGTCTATAATTACCTGGATTATCCCTGCTACCCTTCTTAAACAAGGGGACAACATTAGCAATTCTCCAGTCCTCCGGGACCTCACCCGTGTTGAAGGATGCTGCAAAGATATCTGTTAAGGCCCCAGCTATTTCCTCTCTCGCTTCCCTCAGTAACCTGGGATAGATCCCATCCGGACCTGGGGACTTGTCCACCTTAATGCCTTTTAGAATACCCAACACTTCCTCCCTCCTTATGCCGACTTGACCTAGAGTAATCAAACATCTATCCCTAACCTCAACATCCGTCATGTCCCTCTCCTCGGTGAATACCGATGCAAAGTACTCATTTAGAATCTCACCCATTTTCTCTGACTCCACGCATAATTTTCCTCCTTTGTCCTTCAGTGGGCCAATCCTTTCTCTAGTTACCCTCTTGCACCTTATATATGAATAAAAGGCTTTGGGAAGGATCCATTGGTGGAAGGATCAAGAACACGAGGGCACAGATTTAAGGTAATTGACAAAAGAAGCAATAGCAACATGAGGAAAACCTTTTTCACGTAGCGAGTGGTTAGGATCTGGAACTCAGTGTGGTGGAGACAGATTCAATCAATGCATTCAAGAGGGAATTGGATGGTTATCTGAAAAGGAAGAATGTGCAGGATTACAGAGAGAAGGCAGGGGAGTGGCAATAGGTAAAATGCTCTTTCGCAGTCATAGAAACATAGAAAATAGGAGGAGTAGGTCATAAAGTCAGAGTTATACAGCACAGAAACAGGCCCTTCAGCCCATCATGTCTGTGCCAGCCATATAGCACCCAACTATTCTAATCCCATATTCCTGCACTTGGCCCGTAGCCCTGTATGCTATGGCATTTCAAGTGGTTATCAAAATACTTCTTAAATGTTGTGAGGGTTCCTGCCTCCCACCATCCCTTCAGACAGTGCGTTCCAGATTCCAACCACCCTCTGGGTGAAAAAATCTTCCCTAAATCCCCTGCCCCTTACCCTAAATCTATGTCCCCTGGTTCTTGACCCCTCTGCTAAGGGAAAAGTTTCCTCCTATCTAACCTATCAATGCCCCTCATAATCTTGTACACCTCAATCATATCTCCCCTCAGCCTTCTCTGCTCCAAGGAAAACAACCCTAGCCTATCCTGTCTTTCTTCATAGCTGAAATGCTCCAGCCCAGGCAACATCCTGGTAAATCTCCTCTGCACCCTCTCCAATGCAATCACATCCTTCCCATAGTGTGGTGACCAGAACTGTACACAGTACTCCAGCTGTGGCCTAACTAGCGTTTTATACAGCTCCATCATACCCTCCCTGCTCTTATATTCTATGCCTTGGCTAAAAAAGGCAAGTATCCCATATGTCTTCCTAACCACCTTATCTACCTGTGCTGCTGACTTCAGTGATCTATGGACAAGTACACCAAGGTCACTCTGACTTTCTGTACTTCCTAGGGTCCTACCATCCATTGTATATTCCCTTGCCTTGTTAGTCCTCCCAAAATGCATCACCTCACACTTTTCAGGATTAAATTCCATTTGCCACTGCTCTGCCCATCTTACCAGCCCATCTATATCTCCCTGGAATCTAAGGATTTCCTCCTCACTATTTACAACACCATCAATTTTTGTGTCATCTGCGAACTTACTGATCATACCTCCAATATTCACGTCTAAATTAATAATGCACACTACAAACAGCAAGGGTCCCAGCACCGATTCCTGTGGTACACCACTGGTCAAAGACTTCCAATCGCAAAAACAGTCCTCGACCATTACCCTCTGCCTCCTGCCACGAAGCCAATTTTGGATCCAATTTGCCAAACTGCCCTGGATCCCATGGGCTCTTACCTTCTTAACCAATCTCCCATGCGGGACCTTATCAAAAGCCTTACCCTCATCTACATATCTAGTCACCTCCTCGAAAAATTCAATCAAGTTAGTTAGACACGATCTCCCCCGACAAAGACATGCTATCCCTGATTAATCCCTGCCTCTCCAAGTGGAGATTAATCCTGTCCCTCAGAATTTTTTCCAATATTTTCCCAACCACTGATGTTAGACTCACTGGCCTGTAATTACCTGGTTTATCCCTGCTATCCTTCTTGAATAATGGTACCACATTCGCTGTCTTCCAGTCCTCTGGTACCTCTCCTGTCACCAGAGGGGATTTGAAAATTTGTGTCAAAGCCCCTATTTCCTCCCTTGCCTCACATAACAGTCTGGGATACATCTCATCTGGGCCTGAGGATTTATTCACTTTTAAGCCTGCTAAAACAACTAGTATTCCTCCCTTTCAATGCTAATGTGTTCAAGTATATCACAATCCCCCTCCCTGATCTCTACACCTACATTGTCCTTCTCCATAGTGAAAATCTCACCTATGCCCTCCGGCTCCACACAAAGATTGCCATGTTGGTCCCTAATGGGCCCTACTCTTTCCCTGGTTATCCTCTTACCCTTAATACACTTATAAAACACCTTGGGATTTTCCTTTATGTTGCCCGCCAGTGTTTTTTCATGCCCCCCTTCGCTCTCCTAATTACTTTTTTTTTTTAAGAGCCACCCTACACTTTCTATACTCCTCCAGTGCCTCCACTGTTTTCAGCGCTTGGGATCTGCCGTAAGCCTCCTTTTTTTTCCTGATCCAATGCTCTATATCCCTTGACATCTAGGGTTCCCTGGACTTGTTGGTGCTACCCTTCACGTTAATGGGTACTTGTTGGCTCTGGACTCTCACTATTTCCTCTTTGAATGACTCCCACTGATCTGATGTAGACTTTCCTACAAGTAGCTGCTCCCAGTCCACTTTGGCCGGATCCTGTCATCATATTGAAATCGGCCTTCCCCCAATTCAGTACCTTTATATCTGGTCCATCTTTGTCCTTTCCATAACTACCTTAAATCTTAGAGTTATGGTCACTATCCCCGAAATGCTCCCCCACTGACACTTCTACCACTTGACTGGCTTCATTCCGTAAGATTAGGTCCAGTACTGCCCCTTCCCTTGTAGGACTTTCTACATACTGGCTCAAAAAGCTCTCCTGCATGCATTTTAAGAATTCCACCCCTTTTAAGCCTTTTGCACTAAGACTATCCCAGTTAATATTGGGGAAGTTGAAATCCCCTCCTAATTATTACCCTATTATTTTCACACCTCTCAGAGATTTGCTCCTCTATCTCTTCCTGACTGTTTGGAGGCCTGTAGTAGACACCCAGCCAAGCGATTGCCCCCTTTTTGTTTTTAAGTTCTACACAAATGGCCTCATTTGAGGAACCTTATAAGATGTCATCCCTCCTTACTGCAGTAATTGACTCCTTGATCAACAGTGCAATGCCACCTCCTCTTTTATTCCCTCCCGTCGCGCCTGAAGATTCTATACCCTGGAATATTGAGCTGCCAGTCCTGTCCCTCCCTCAACCATGTCTCTGTAATAGCAATATCATAATCCCATGTGCCAATCAACACCCTCAATTCATCTGCCTTACTAGTAAGACTCTTTGCATTGAAATAGATGTAATCCAACCTTGCATTTTTCCCTTGTGCGTTACCAGGTCTATATTTGCTCTGCCTTCTAGGCAGACTCACTTTCTGTACTATATTACCCCTTACTGTACCTCCACTCTGTAACCCATCCCCCTGTCAAATCAGTTTAAACACCATCCCCACCCCCCCCAACAGAACTAGCAAATCTCCCAGCAAGGGCGGCATGGTGGCGCAGTGGTTAGCACCGCAGCCTCACAGCTCCAGCGACCCGGGTTCAATTCTGGGTACTGCCTGTGTGGAGTTTGCAAGTTCTCCCTGTGTCTGCGTGGGTTTTCTCCGGGTGCTCCAGTTTCCTCCCACATGCCAAAAGACTTGCAGGTTGGTAGGTAAATTGGCCATTATAAATTGCCACTAGTATAGGCAGGTGGTAGGGAAATATAGGGACAGGTGGGGATGTGGTAGGAATATGGGATTAGTGTAGCATTAGTATAAATGGGTGGTTGATGGTCGGCACAGACTCGGTGGGCCGAAGGGCCTGTTTCAGTGCTGTATCTCTAAACTAAACTAAGGATGCTTGTCCCATTCCGGTTCAGGCGCAACCCGTCCAACTTGTACAGATCCCACCTTTGCCAGGAACAGACCCAGTGATCCAGGAAACTAAAGCCCTCCCTCCTGCACCATCTCCTCAGCCATGCATTCATCTGCTCTATCCTCCTATTTCTAAACTCATTAGCACGTGGCACCAGGAGTAATCCAGAGATTACAACCTTAGAGGTCCTGCTTTTTAATCTGCTACCTAGCTCCCTAAATTCTTGTTGCAGGACCTCATCCCTTTTTCTACTTATGTCGTTGGTACCAATGTGTACCACAACCTCTGGCTGCTCACCCTCCCCCTTCAGAATGTCCTGCAGCCGCTCCGTGATATCCTTGACCCTAGCACCAGGGAGGCAACATACCATCCTGGAGTCACGTTTGCGGCCACAGAAATGCCAATCTGTACCCCTTACAATAGAATCTCCTATCACTATAGCTCTTCCACTCCTTTTTCCTCCCTGCTGTGCAGCAGAGCAATCCTTGGTGCCACAGACTTGGCTGTTGCTGCTTTCCCCTGGGATGTCATCCCCCCCCAACAGTATCCAAAGCGGTATATCTGTTTGAGAGGGGGATGGCCACAGGGGACTCCTGTACTACCTGCCTGCGCCCACTCTCTGCCTGGTGGTCACCCATCCCTTTTCTGCCTGTGCTGCCATTAACTGTGGTGTGACCACCTCTCTAAACGTGTTATCCACAATGTCCTCAGCATCGCGGATGCTCCACAGTGAATCCACCCGCAGCTCTAGCTCTGTAATGCGGGTAGCCAGTAGCTGCAGATGGATACACTTCCTGCACACATGGTTGTCAGGGACACTGGAAGCGTCCATTTAAATTAATTTAGTTACTCCCTTTAAAAAATACTAATTACACTAGAGGTCTTGTTCTACTCCAAACACTAGCCACTACAATCTAAAGTCCTGAATAAATTACACTTGAGGTTTTTTTAAAAAAAAACTCCCCTTTTTTAAGCAATTTAAATGCACTAACAGCTGTTACTTACACAACCAATCACCTTGCAGAATTCCCGTGATGTCATTAAGTTTTTTTTCCTCTTTTCGAGTCTCAGCACGCGATGAGACACACAGGGAATCAGCCGCCGCTCCGGATCAGCTTCCTCGCAGGTCCGCCAGCCGCCGCTCCGGATCAGGTTCCTCGCAGGTCCGCCAGCCGCCGCTCCGGATCAGGTTCCTCGCAGGTCCGCCAGCCGCCGCTCCGGATCAGGTTCCTCGCAGGTCCGCCAGCCGCCACTCCGGATCAGGTTCCTCGCAGGTCCGCCAGCCGCCGCTCCGGATCAGGTTCCTCGCAGGTCCGCCAGCCACCGCTCCGGATCAGGTTCCTCGCAGATCCGCCAGCCACCGCTCCGGATCAGGTTCCTCGCAGGTCCGCCAGCCACCGCTCCGGATCAGGTTCCTCGCAGGTCCACCAGCCACCGCTTCGGATCAGATTCCTTGCAGGTCCACCAGCCACCGCTCCGGATCAGATTCCTTGCAGGTCCACCAGCCACCGCTCCGGATCAGGTTCCACGCAGGTCTGCCAGCCGCCGCTCCGGATCAGGTTCCTCGCAGGTCTGCCAGCCGCCGCTCCGGATCAGCTTCCTCGCAGGTCCATCAGCCACCGCTCCGGATCAGCTTCCTCGCAGGTCCATCAGCCACCGCTCCGGATCAGCTTCCTCGCAGGTCCATCAGCCACCGCTCCGGATCAGGTTCCTCGCAGGTCTGCCAGCCGCCGCTCCGGATCAGGTTCCACGCAGGTCCACCAGCCGTCGCTCCGGATCAGGTTCCACGCAGGTCCACCAGCCGCCGCTCCGGATCAGGTTCCTCCATCCGCCGCTCCGGATCAGATTCCTCTCAGGTCCGCCAGCCGCCGCTCCACTCTGCTCCCAGGCCATTTAGCCCTTCGAGCCTGCTCCGCCATTCATTATGATCATGGCTGACCATCCAACTCAGTAACCTGTCCCGGCTTTCACCCCATATCCTTTGATCCAGGAGCTATATCTAACTCCTTTTTGAAAATATACAATGTTTTGGCCTCAACGGCTTTCTGTGGTAGCAAATTCCACAGGCTCACCAGTCTCTGGGTGAAGAAATTTCTCATCTCAGTCCGGAAAGGTTTACCCCGTATCCTTAGACTATGACCCCTGGTTCTGGACTCCCCCATCGGGAACATCCTTCCTGCATCTACCCTGTCAAGTCCTGTTAGAATTTTATAGGTTTCTGAGATCCCCCCTCACTTTTCTGAACTCCAGCGAATATAATCCAATCCGACTCAACCTCTCCTCATATGTCAGTCCCGCCATCCCAGGAATCAGTCTGGTAAACCTTTGCTGCACTCCTTCCATAGCAAGAACATCCTTCCTCAGATAAGGAGGCCAAAACTGCACACAATATTCCAGGTGTGGCCTCACCAAGGCCCTGTATAATTGCAGCAAGACATCCCTGTTTCTGTACTCGAATCCTCTCGCTGTGAAGGCCAACATACCATTTGCCTTTTTTACTGCCTGTTGCACCTGCATGCTTAACTTCAGCGACTGGTGTACGAGAACACCCAGGTCTCGCTGCATATTCCCCTCTCTCAGTTTATTGCCGTTCAGATAATAATCTGCCTTCCTGTTTTTGCTAACAAAGTGGATAACCTCACATTTATCCACATTATACTGCATCTGCCATGCATTAACCCTCTCACTCAACTTGTCCAAGTCACCCTGAAGCCTCACTGCATCCTCCTCACAACTCACCCTCCCACCCAGTTTTGTGTCATCTGCAAATTTGGAGATGTTACATTTAGTTCCCTCATCTAAATCATTAATGTATATTGCCTCTGCCAGTCATGGCTGGACGAACAGCCAACAAAATCTGAACTCAGTGATGTCATTGATTCTCTAGCCAGTGGAAAAGCCCCTGGAAAAATTACATTACCCCTGAAATAATCAAGAGTGCCAAGCCTGCTATACTCTCAGCACTCCATGAACTGCTTTGCCTGTGCTGGGATGAGGGAGCAGTATCACAGAACATGAGCGATGCCAATATCATCACCCTCTATAAGAACAAGGATGACCGCGGTGATTGCAACAACTACTGTGGAATCTCCCTGCTCAGCATAGTGGGGAAAGTCTTTGCTCGAGTCGTTTTAAACAGACTCCAGAAGCTGGCTGAGCGTGTCTACCCTGAGGCACAGTGCGGCTTTCGAGCAGAGAGATCCATCATTGGAACATGCTGTTCTCCCTTCGCCAGCTACAGGAGAATGGCCGCGAACAACAGATGCCCCTCTACGTTGCTTTCATAGATCTCACCAAAGCCTTTGACCTCGTCAGCAGACGTGGTCTCCTCAGACTACTAGAAAAGATCGGATATTCACCAAAGCTACTAAGTATCATCACCTCATTCCATGACAATATGAAAGGCACAATTCAGCATAGCGATGCCCCATCAGACCCCTTTCCTATCCTGAGTGGCATAAAACAGGGCTGTGTTCTCGCACCTACACTGTTTGGGATCTTCTTCTCCCTGCTGCTCTCACATGCGTTCAAGCCTTCAGAAGGAATTTTCCTCCACACATGATCAGATGGCAGATTGTTCAACCTTGCCCGTCTTAGAGCAAAGACCAAAGTACGGAAAGTCCGCATCAGGGAACTCCTCTTTGCTGACGATGCTGCTTTAACATCTCACACTGAAGAGACTCATCGACATGATTGTGGCTGCCTGCAACGAATTTGGCCTAACCATCAGCCTCAAGAAAACGAACATCACGGGGCAGAAAGTCAGAAATGCTCCATCTATCAATATTGGCGACCACGCTCTGGAAGTGGTTCAAGAGTTCACCTACCTAGGCTCAACTATCACCAGCAACCTGTCTCTCAATGCAGAAATCAAGAAGCGCATGGGAAAGGCGTCCACTGCTATGTCCAGACTGGCCAAGAGAGTGTGGGAAAATGGCACATTGACATGGATCACAAAAGTCCGAGTGTTTCAAGCCTGCGTCCTCAGTACCTTGCTCTACGGCAGCGAGGCCTGGACAACGTATGTCAGCCAAGAGTGACGTCTCAACTCATTCCATTTCGCTGCCTCCGGAGAATCCTTGGCATCAGGTAGCTGGAGTGTATCTCCAATGCAGAAGTCCTCGAGGCAGCCAACATCCCCACCATATGCACACTACTGAGCCAGCAGCACTTGAGATGGCTCGGCCACGTGAGCCACATAAAAGATGGCAGGATCCCCAAGGATGCATTGTACAGCGAGCTCGTCACTGGTATCAGACCCACTGGCCGTCCATGTCTCTGATTTAAAGACGTCTGCAAACGTGACATGAAGTCCTGTGACATTGAACACAAGTCGTGGGAGTCAGTTGCCAGTGATCGCCAGAGCTGTGGACAGCCATAAAGGCGGGGCTAAAGAGTGGCGAGTCAAAAAGACTTAGCAGTTGGCAGGAAAAAAAGACAGAAGTGTATGGAGTGAGCCAACTGTGTAACAGCCCTGACAAACAATTTTATCTGTAGCACCTGTGGAAGAGACTGTCACTCTAGAATTGGCCTTTATAGCCACTCCAGGCGGTGCTCCACAAACCATTGACCACCTCTAGGCGCTTACCCATTGTCTCTCGAGACAAGGAGGCCAAAGAAGAAGATATTGCGAATAGCTGGGGTCCTAGCACTGATCCCTGCAGTACCCCACTGCCTGCCATTCGGAAAAAGACCCATTTTATCACTCTTTGTTTCCTGTCTGCCAACCAATTTTCTATCCATCGCAATACACTAACCCTAATCCCATGCGCTTTAATTTTACATGCTAATCTCTTATGTGGGACTTTGTCGAAAGCCTTCTGAAAGTCCAAATAAACCTCATTAACTCTACTAGTTACATCCTCGAAAAATTCTAGTAGATTTGTCAAGCACGATTTCCCTTTCGTAAATCCATGCTTGTGGAAGTGAGCAGAAAGGCATGGCACTATGCTTAATGGGAAATATAGCCAAGTTAGGAATAGTAGCTCTGCTGAGCTTTGATTTTAAGTGGCAGAAACCACAATGAAATAGTTAAAAGTAAAGGCAGAGCGTGTGAGACTGTAAAGACTAGCCGACACTGGTAATTGCAAGGACATCTGTTCTTTATGGCCTGATTGTGTGACTCCCTGTGGTTTGGAACAGACTCCTGTGAATCAAATGATGTCCATCCCTGTGTGAGTGATAAGGAATGCTAGGCCCCTCTTATCTTCGTGAACTGCCACTACTTGATGTAGCTGCAGACTGCACGAAACACTCAGGAATGTACACCTAATAGAGATAGCAGGATGCGCCGCAATTACTTGTCACAAGGTAGAAACAGAACTCATAATCCATGTAGGGAGTGAGACCTGCATGGTTATTGATGATTCCTATGCTCTTGCTAATTAGCTTGCTTATCCGCTTTGTTTTATCTTGCTGGTACAAAACAATATTTTATTAGTAACAAGTATGTATTGAGAATGGAGTGTATCGTTAACCTCAGTAACAGATGTACTGCATGTCACCACGTGGGTGAAGTCGAATTGTACCGCACTGATTCAGACAGACTCTGGGTGGAGTCAGTGTTGTTGCATTAGAGTAAGTCCGCTGGCGACTGCGCAAATAAAGTAATTGATTTTACCTACACATCCGACTCGGTATATTTACTGAACCAGACTGAAGGCAAAAAGAACTCAGATTAACATGCTGACTCTGCCTGTTTCTACTACTGTTCTCTAAGTGCTCTGCTATAAAATGTGTGACAGGGTGGATGTGGATAGGATGTTTCCTCTGGTGGTGAGTCTAGAACAAGGGGACACAGTCTCAGAATAAGGGGCAGGCCATTTAAGATTGAGATGAGGAACAATTTCTTTACTCAGAAGGTGGTGAATTTGTGGAATTCTCTACCCCAGAGGGCTTATGGAAGCTCAATAATTGAGTATGTTCAGGACAGAAATCGCTAGATTTCGGAATACTAATAACATCAAGGGTTATGGGGATAGTGGGGGAAAAACAGTATAGAGGTAGACGATCAACCATGATCTGTTTGAATGGCAGAGCAGGCTCGACAGGCCAAATGGCCTACGCCTGCTCCTATTTCCTATGATCCTTTCTGGTGGCAGCACTTTCAAGGGCATCTGCATAAAGTAGATGTGCAAAACAGACAATGGACAGGACAGGACACGCACACAGAACAACAGACACTCCCCGCAGGCTGACTGTGAGTCCACAATCCCATGACACATGACTTGTGATTGGTAAAAACTTTTCGTTCCTTTTTCATTTAACTAAGTTTAAACTTAAGATTAAAAATGGCAGGAGATCTCAGACCCGTATCATGCTCCTCTTGCTCAATGTGGGAGCTCAGGGACATGGCTGATGACCCTGACTCCTTCACGTGCAGGAAGTGTGTCCAGCTGCAGCTCTTGTTAGACCGCATGACGGCTCTCGAGCTGCGGATGGACTCACTTTGGAGCATGCGCGATGCTGAGGAGGTCGTGGATAGCACGTTTAGTGAATTGGTCACACCGCAGATTAGGATTGCTGAGGGAGAAAGGGAATGGGTGACCAAAAGGCAGAGAAAGAGCAGGAAGGCAGCGCAGGAGTCCCCTGCGGTCATCTCCCTCCAAAACAAGTATACCCTTTTGGATACTGTTGAGGGAGATGGCTCACCAGGGGAAGGCAGCAGTAGCCAGGTCCATGGCACCGTGGCTGGCTCTGCTGTTCCGAAGGGCGGGAAAAAGAGTGGAAGGGCTATAGTCGTAGGGGATTCGATTGTAAGGGGAGTAGATAGGCGGTTCTGTGGTCGAAAACGAGGCTCCCGAATGGTATGTTGCCTCCCAGGTGCACGGGTCAGGGACGTCTCAGATCGGCTGCAGAACATTCTAAAGGGGGAGGGTGAACAGCCAGTTGTCATTGTGCACATAGGCACTAATGATATAGGTAAAAAACGGGATGAGGTCCTACATGCAGAGTTTAGGGAGTTAGGAGCCAAGTTAAAAAGTAGGACCTCAAAGGTAGTAATCTCAGGATTACTACCAGTGCCACGTGATAGTCAGAGTAAAAATGAAAGAATAGTCAGGATGAATGCGTGGCTTGAGAGATGGTGCAGGAAGGAGGGGTTCAGATTTTTGGGACATTGGGACCGGTTCTGGGGGAGGTGGGACTATTACAAATTGGACGGTCTACACCTGGGCCGGACTGGAACCAATGTCCTTGGAGGTGCTTTTGCTAACGCTGTTGGGGAGGGTTTAAACTAATGTGGCAGGGGGATGGGAACCAATTGAGGTCAGTTGACAGTAAGGAGGTAGTAACAAAAGCCTGTAAGGAACTAGATAATGAAGTCAGTGTGACTAAGGGGAAGAGCAGGCAGGGAGCAGATGATGAATATAAAGGGACTGGTGGTCTGAGGTGCATTTGTTTTAATGCAAGAAGTGTAGTAGGTAAGGCAGATGAACTTAGGGCTTGGATTAGTACCTGGGAGTATGATGTTATTGCTATTACTGAGACTTGGTTGAGGGAAGGGCATGATTGGCAACTAAATATCCCAGGATATCGATGCTTCAGGCGGGATAGAGAGGGAGGTAAAAGGGGTGGAGGAGTTGCATTACTGGTCAAAGAGGATATCACAGCTGTGCTGAAGGAGGGCACTATGGAGGACTCGAGCAGTGAAGCAATATGGACAGAACTCAGAAATAGGAAGGGTGCGGTAACAATGTTGGGGCTGTACTACAGGCCTCCCAACAGTGAGCGTGAGATAGAGGTACAAATATGTAAACAGATTATGGAAAGATGTAGGAGCAACAGGGTGGTGGTGATAGGAGATTTTAATTTTCCCAACATTGACTGGGATTCGCTTAGTGTTAGAGGTCCAGATGGAGCAGAATTTGTAAGGAGCATCCAGGAGGGTTTTCTAGAGCAGTATGTAAATAGTCCAACTCGGGAAGGGGCCATACTGGACCTGGTGTTGGGGAATGAGCCCGGCCAGGTTGTTGAAGTTTCAGTAGGGGACTACTTTGGGAATAGTGATCACAATTCCGTAAGCTTTAAAATACTCATGGACAAAGACGAGAGTGGTCCAAAAGGGAGAGTGCTAAATTGGAGGAAGGCCAACTACACCAAAATTCGGCAGGAGCTGGGAAATGTAGATTGGGAGCAGCTGTTTGAAGGTAAATCCACATGTGATATGTGGGAGGCTTTTAAAGAGAGGTTGATTAGCGTGCAGGAGAGACATGTTCCTGTGAAAATGAGGGATAGAAATGGCAAGATTAGGGAACCATGGATGACAGGTGAAATTGTGAGACTAGCTAAGAGGAAAAAGGAAGCATACATAAGGTCTAGGCGGCTGCTGAAAGACGAAGCTTTGAAAGAATATCGGGAATGTAGGACCAATCTGAAACGAGGAATTAAGAGGGCTAAAAGGGGTCATGAAATATCTTTAGCAAACAGGGTTAAGGAAAATCCCAAAGCCTTTTATTCATATATAAGGAGAAAGAGGGTAACTAGAGAAAGGATTGGCCCACTAAAGGACAAAGGAGGAATGTTATGCTTGGACTCAGAGAAAATGGGTGAGATTCTAAACGAGTACTTTGCATCGGTATTCACCGAGGAGAGGGACATGACGGATGTTGAGGTTAGGAACAGATGTTTGATTACTCTAGGTCAAGTCGGCATAAGGAGGGAGGAAGTGTTGGGTATTCTAAAGGGCATTAAGGTGGACAAGTCCCCAGGTCCGGATGGGATCTATCCCAGGTTACTGAGGGAAGCGAGAGAGGAAATAGCTGGGGCCTTAACAGATATCTTTGCAGCATCCTTAAACACGGGTGAGGTCCCGGAGGACTGGAGAATTGCTAATGTTGTCCCCTTGTTTAAGAAGGGTAGCAGGGATAATCCAGGTAATTATAGACCGGTGAGCCTGACGTCAGTGGTAGGGAAGCTGCTGGAGAAGATACTGAGGGATAGGATCTATTCCCATTTGGAAGAAAATGGGCTCATCAGTGATAGGCAACATGGTTTTGTGCAGGGAAGGTCATGTCTTACCAACTTAATAGAATTCTTTGAGGAAGTGACAAAGTTGATTGATGAGGGAAGGGCTGTCGATGTCATATACATGGACTTCAGTAAGGCGTTTGATAAGGTTCCCCATGGCAGGCTGATGGAGAAAGTGAAGGCGCTTGGGGTCCAAGGTGTACTAGCTAGATGGATAAAGAACTGGCTGGGCAACAGGAGACAGAGAGTAGCAGTAGAAGGGAGTTTTTCAAAATGGAGACGTGTGACCAGTGGTGTTCCACAGGGATCCGTGCTGGGACCCCTGTTGTTTGTGATATACATTAATGATTTGGAGGAAAGTATAGGTGGACTGATTAGCAAATTTGCAGACGACACTAAGATTGGTGGAGTAGCAGATAGTGAAGGGGACTGTCAGAGAATACAGCAGAATATAGATAGATTGGAGAGTTGGGCAGAGAAATGGCAGATGGAGTTCAATCAGGGCAAATGCGAGGTGATGCATTTTGGAAGATCCAATTCAAGAGTGAACTATACAGTAAATGGAAAAGTCCTGGGGAAAATTGATGTCCAGAGAGATTTGGGTGTTCAGGTCCACTGTTCCCTGAAGGTGGCAACGCAGGTCAATAGAGTGGTCAAGAAGGCATACGGCATGCTTTCCTTCATCGGACGGGGCATTGAGTACAAGAGTTGGCAGGTCATGTTACAGTTGTATAGGACTTTGGTTCGGCCACATTTGGAATACTGCGTACAGTTCTGGTCGCCACATTATCAAAAGGATGTGGATGCTTTGGAGAGGGTGCAGAGGAGGTTCACCAGGATGTTGCCTGGTATGGAGGGCGCTAGCTATGAAGAGAGGTTGAGCAGATTAGGATTATTTTCATTAGAAAGACGGAGGTTGAGGGGGGACCTGATTGAGGTGTACAAAATCATGAGAGGTATAGACAGGGTGGATAGCAAGAGGCTTTTTCCCAGAGTGGGCGTTTCAATTACTAGAGGACACGAGTTCAAAGTGAAAGGGGAAAAGTTTAGGGGGGATATGCGTGGAAAGTTCTTTACGCAGAGGGTGGTGGGCACCTGGAACGCATTGCCAGCGGAGGTGGTAGATGCGGGCACGATGGAGTCTTTTAAGATGTATCTAAACAGATACATGAATGGGCAGGAAGAAAAGAGATACAGAACCTTAGAAAATAGGCAACATGTTTAGAGAGAGGATCTGGATCGGCGCAGGCTTGGAGGGCCGAAGGGCCTGTTCCTGTGCTGTAATTATCTTTGTTCTTTGACTCACAAACATCTGAATTGCACTAATTTCTCACACGGTCAGAACTAGAAGACCGGACACAAGTATCCATACTCAGCACCAAGCAACACGGAACTGCCCAAGAGATCCAAGTGGTTCGCTGAGTGTCCTGTGATAGGTCTGAACAGCACATGCTCCATGGGGTTTCAATTATCTCTCTGCAGTGACTTAGCTGGTCTCAGCTGAGGCTGTGATGGAAGGACAGTGCCTGGTGTGGACACCAGGTGAAGGTGGGATGGGACTCTGTTGCAACGGGCCTTTTCGAATAGCTCTTTCAAAGAGACAGCTCAAGCATGATGGGCTGAACGGCCTCTTTCCGTGCTGTATGATTCTCCAAGGTACAAATAAAGATTAGCAAAACGTAACTTTAGGATGAACGCCAGAAAGCAATTGACGAGATGAATGGGGAGAACACAGAGGAGAGGCTGGGGACAGGGAAAATTGAGAAAATGCTCAAAGACCCTTGAGACTAACAGCTAATCTCCAAGGGACACGTCTCACACAGCTCTGCTCCCCGGCTGCTCAACGCTCAGGTGGAAAAGCCCCACGCTAATCTAATCACAGCCCCAGCCCATCTCATGCGGCTGACATATTCCTCCATAAAGCTCTCACGGGTTAGTTAGTTCCTGGACAAAGCGTGTAGTTAACTCCACACGGTGAAATCAGAATTCAGAGGAAAACTGATGGGTCAGACAACAGATGAGTGAGGAAAAGCACTAGATTAGAACTCAAAACTAATAAAATTCATTTATCAGCAAGATCTTTCCACCCGAGAGGCAGACACCAAAACTAGCAGCCATAAATATGATAGTCACTAATAAATGCCATAGAGAATTCAGGAGAAACTTCTCTACCCAGAGAGTAGTGAGAATGTGGAACACGCTACCACAGGGAGTGGTTGAGGTGAATAGTGTAGATACATTTAAGGGGAAGCTAGAATAACAGACGAGGGAGAAAGGAATAGAAGGATGGTGATAGGGTAATGGGAAGGAGGCTTGTGTGAAGCATAAACACCAGCACGGACAAGTTGGGCTGAATGATCTGTTTCTGTGCTGTACATTCTATGTAGCCACTCTACAATCAAGGAGTTAACTCAGTGATTTACACAGACTGGCCACACTTGTTAACCAACAGACAGCCTGGAGGTGAGTAGTGCAGATGTTGGAAACTCTGGTTATAAACAAGGAGGTCTATGATCAGTAACTTCCAGCTACAGAACATGTCAAGCATCTGGCTCCAGTGGCCTCAGTAGGGAGAAAACCAGAGAGAGCTTGACTGACTGCTATCCAGAGATCAGTTACCACTGGACAGCATCCATGTGGTGTAGGGGTGGAGCGAGGAGTGCACTTGCCAGTGATGCCTCACATAGTCAGAGTACTTATCTGAACTCTCAATGAAAAATGGACCCATGCGGGAGGAGATCACAAAGGATCAGGCTCCAACGTGAGGCAGCATGAGGAGAGGTGGGGAGCAAGTGAACTTCAGGAAAAAAAACAAATCACTCCTGGGTCAGACTGCTTTCAAACAGCAATGTCAACCGAAAAATAAACATGGGCAAAATAAAATGATTATACTGGCTACTGCAAGATTCCATATTTCACACTCCTGCCAAAATAGGCCAGTGTTCAACCACAAATTGAAAGTGAGACAGAAACTGACTCATTAAAATACCAACTAACTGAGGAATAAGCATCTGACGACAGCATGGATGCATCACACTGGGTGCCTTGAGTTCAGAATTGGAATGCTATGATTATAGAATCTGCCCAGCACAACAACTTGCATTTATATAGCAGCTTTACCATAGTAAAACAAATGTGCTGCAGAGGGGGGTTATCAAACAAAATTTGACACCAAGCTACTTAAGGAAATATTAGGGTTGGTGAGTGAAAGCTTAGTCAAAGAGGTAGGTTTTAAGGAGACTCTTAAAGGAGGAGGGAGAGGTTTAGGAAGGGAATTCCAGAGCTTAGGGCTCTGCCAGCTGAAGGCACAGCTGCCAATAGTGGAGCAACTAAAAGCAGGAATGTGCAATAAGGCAGAATTGGAGGAGGGCAGAGATCTCAGAGGGTTGTGGGGTTGGAGGAGATTAGAGATGGGAAGGGGCAAGGCTATGGGGGGATTTGAAAAGAAGGATGTGACCAGGAGCTAATGTAGTCATAACAGTGACCACACTTTAAAAGTATTTATTTAACTGTAAAGCGCACTGGGAGAGCCCGAGGTCATGAAAGGAGCTTCGGAAATACAACTCCTTTCTTTCTTTTCTTGTGAACAAGTTTTCAAATACTTTCTCCTGTGCTGATTTCAGCACAACACTTAGAATCACACACATACCATTCAGTTCTGCACGTCCTTGAGATTGCAGATGTTACACTGCTACCGACAGTGAACAGATAGAGATCGTTCCAGCTGGCCTGAAACCCCAACATAACCTGATCAACAATTTTAGCTCAAAACATTTCCCCCCTTCCTTGTTCATAATAGCATACAATCCACTTCCAGTCAACACCAGAAATCCAGTTCACAGCTCACGTGCCAGAACCAAGTTTCCCTTCCTCCCACCTGACCCAGTAATTATATTTTTAAGTTGCTCACTTAGTTTGGATTCCAGCAGACCAGTGTTTGTGACCCAGTAGCTAGCCATCATGTAGCTAACTCTGCCTCTCTAATTCCAGGAACTGACTTAGATCCAGCACTTTGCACATCTGCCAGGATAAAGGGAACTGAATTTAGCTGCATAAATGCTGGGGGCTGGAATCCAGGACAAAACTAGTGGCAAAAAACAGGCAAAATCAAAAAGTTGAGCAGCATCACAAAGTGGGCATGAGGAAGAATTTGCTTTTTAACAGCACCTTTCATTTCCTCAGGACTACCCAAAGCACTTCACAGCACACTGAGGATAACCCCCTTGAACTTTAAAATAGTGGCTGTGGGATCTTTTACATCCAGCTGAGGTGGCAGACAGGGCCTTGGTTTAACATCTCAGTTTAAGATCAATCGAGTTTACCTTTTACCATCCTGGTAGTCTATGATCCAATGATAATGAAGTTATTGACTGATCACAGCGATCAATCTCTATCAGTGAATTGACAACAGAACCAGACATGAGGTGAGGGAAACCACCAGTGGAGAAGAGCTTTGGCAACCGGAGGTCCAAGTCACCTGTTCATCCCAAACACACTACACTCACCAAACATCATGCCTCAAATTACTTACATATTGGATCCCAAAATATTATTTTCTGAGAGAAAGCTTCAAGTGGATCATTGAGAGCATTAAGGTTGTTCCCTCTCCGGAAAGGTGGGGCCTGACAGAGAGGTCATTAACCCAACAGCACTGACTCGCAAACTCACACTGATGATACATCAAAAAGCAGCTCCTGACATCAAGTTTACGTCTTGCGGGTAGTTCTGCCGCAAGGCAGAATGTGTCAGCAGATCCAGGAAAAATGCCTGCAAAATGCTTTTAACCCACTCTAGAAACTTGAGCCCATAATCCAGACTGAAATGCCCAGTGCAGCACTGAGGGAGCACTGCACTGTCAGAGGTGCCATCTTTCAGATGAGACATTAACTGAGGCTCCTTCTGCTTTCTCTCAGGTGGATGTAAAAGATCCCACGGCCACTATTGGAAGAGCATGGGAATTCTCTTTGGTGTCCTGGGCCAATACTTATCCATCAACCAACATCATTAAAACACAAATTATCTGGTCATTATCACTCTGCTGATTGTGGGAGTTTATTACGCTTAAATTAGCTGCCATGCTTCCTAAATTACAAAAGTGACTGTACTTCAAAAAGTACTTAATTGGCTGTGAAGCACTTTGGGATGTCCTTAGCTTGTGAAAGACACTATAAAATGCAAGTTCTTTCTTTTAAACCATTTCTTTAAAAAAAACTCAGGGATAATATGCAGTTTATTTATTTATTTAGAGATACAGCACTGTAACAGACCCTTCGGCCCACTGAGTCTGTGCCGACCATCAACCACCCATTTATACTAATCCTACATTAATCCCATATTCCTACCGCATCCCCTCAATTCTCCTACCACCTACCTACACTAGGGGCAATTTACAATGGCCAATTTACCCATCAACCTGCAAGTCTTTGGCTGTGGGAAGAAACCGGAGCACCCGGCAGAAACCCACGCGGTCACAGGGAGAACTTGCAAACTCCACACAGGCAGTACCCAGAATTGAACCCGGGTCACTAGAACAGTGAGGCTGCAGTGCTAACCACTGCGCCACTGTGATAGTGTCTGTCACAATCAAGTAAACAGCGAGTCCCACATCTTTGATTTCCCTCTCCTGAAAGCATGGGGTGCAGTCCCACAAGTACTTATTTTTCATAACCATGTCTGGACAGTGAGCTACTTGACCATGCAAGTTTGGGAGCCATTACTGCAGCCCTGGATGGTTCAGCACAGTCTAGGGATTGAACACAGAACTGTATACATCAGCCAACTGCTGCTTTCACCAGATGTTATACATGGGCAGCCCAGAGAACTCACTTTCATGTAAAGTTGTGTAGTGGTTATATCGCTGGACTAATAATCCAGAGAACATGAGTTCAAACCCCACTGCTGGAAGTTTAAGTGTTTGAATTCAGTTTAATTCTAGAAATAAAAAGCTGGGATCAGTAAAAGTGACCACAAATCTGTCAGATTGTCAAACTGGGCAGCACAGTGGCACAGCCTCACAGCTCCAGCGACCCGGGTTCAGTTCTGGGTACTGCCTGTGCGGAGTTTGCAAGTTCTCCCGGTGTCTGCGTGGGTTTTCGCTGGGTGCTCCGGTTTCCTCCCACAGCCAAAGACTTGCAGGTTGATAGGTAAATTGGCCATTGTAAAATTGCCCCTATTGTAGGTAGGTGGTAGGAGAATGTGGGGATGTGGTAGGGAATATGGGGCTAATGTAGGATTAGTATAAATGGGTGGTTGTTGGTCGGCACAGACTCGATGGGCCGAGGGGCCTGTTTCAGTGCTGTATCTCTAAATATAAAATATAATATAAACTGGTTCACTAATGTACTTCAGGCAACCTGCCCTTCTTATCCAGTCTGGATCTATATGCAACTCCAGCTGATTGACTCATTTAGCTACATAGCAAAAGTCACTGCACAAATTAATTTACTGGCTATAAAGCAAATTAAGATGTTACAGTCACAATAAGAGGACACATAAATATATCTGTACAATACTCAGTGTGAATGCGAGATGTAAACGAGCATTACAGCACTGCGACAAGCAAGAGGGTGTAATTACAATGTGACATGTTTACATAGGGATTATAAAGGACACAAGAATTAAAAGGAAAAGATGGCAGAAAATACAAGATGATTTTCAAATAAGACCTAGATTATGTACAAATAACTTATCCTGGGAACAAAATGAGAACCACCTGGGCACAATCTTATGGGCTAAATTTTAACTCACTCAAAATCAACCACTTGCAGAGTTAAAATCCGGCCGTGTCTGTCCCTCCCCCTCAGACACCGCGGTGACAATTTCAATACAAAATAGAAACTCCGGAATTTTTCTTTTACAAATTCGAAAGGAATTTTTTTTCAATTATAAAATTTAACCGAAACTTGCTGCCGATCTCAGGGGAAATTTCTGAGGTGTTATTCTACAGCAAAACAACCGGGCCTAGCGGGAGGAGCCGGGGCACGGTGGGACCTAGCGGGAGGAGCCGGGGCACGGTGGGGCCGAGCGGGAGGAGCCGGGGCACGGTGGGGCCGAGCGGGAGGAGCCGGGGCACGGTGGGGCCGAGCGGGAGGAGCCGGGGCACGGTGGGGCCTAGCGGGAGGAGCCGGGGCACGGTGGGGCCTAGCGGGAGGAGCCGGGGCACGGTGGGGCCTAGCGGGAGGAGCCGGGGCACGGTGGGGCCTAGCGGGAGGAGAGGGGGCGATCCCGGGGATGGCTGGGCCGGGTCCCGGTACCTGGTCGACGAAGTCCTCCGCCGCGCCCATAATGTCGCTGTGCCCCATGGCGCCGTTCCCGCCGCTCGGCTCCCGCCGGAAGTGACTGTCGCGCGCCCGCCACCAGGGGGAGGAGCCTGGCCACCTCCCACAACACACCGCGCCGCGCGCGCCACGCAACTGCCACGTCGAGGCGGGGCGGGGCTATGTAAATCAGGGGCGGGGCTATGCAAATCACGGGCGGGACAAGGGGAAAGTTACAGACATGCAGTATAGGAACTCAGAGAGAATTACAGAATGGTTGCAGCACAGAAGGAGGCCATTCGGCCCGTCGTGTTCATGCTGGCTCTGTGACAGCAACTCGTCTAGTCCCACTCCCCTGCCTTTCCCCCGTACCCTTGCACATTTTTTCTCTTCATATAATTATCTAATTCCCTGTTGAAAGCCATGATGAATCTGTCTCCACCAAACTCTCAGGCAGTGCATTCCAGATCCTAACTCTTCTTTGGCCTCCTTGTCTCGAGAGACAATGGGTAAGCGCCTGGAGGTGGTCAGTGGTTTGTGAAGCAGCGCCTGGAGTGGCTATAAAGGCCAATTCTAGAGTGACAGGCTCTTCCACAGGCGCTGCAGATAAAATTGGTTGTCGGGGCTGTTGCACAGTTGGCTCTCCCCATGCACTTCTGTCTTTTTTCCTGCCAACTGCTAAGTCTCTTCGACTCGCCACACTTTAGCCCCGCCTTTATGGCTGCCCGCCAGCTCTGGCGAACGCTGGCAACTGACTCCCACGACTTGTGATCAATGTCACAGGACTTCATGTCGCGTTTGCAGACGTCTTTAAAGCGGAGACATGGATGGTCGGTGGGTCTGATACCAGTGGCGAGCTTGCTGTACAATGTGTCTTTGGGGATCCTGCCATCTTCCATGCGGCTCACATGGCCAAGCCATCTCAAGCGCCGCTGACTCAGTAGTGTGTAGAAGCTGGGGATGTTGGCCGCCTCGAGGACTTCTGTGTTGGAGATACGGTCCTGCCACCTGATGCCAAGGATTCTCCGGAGGCAGCGTAGATGGAATGAATTGAGACGTCGCTCTTGGCTGACATACGTTGTCCAGGCCTCGCTGCTATAGAGCAAGGTACTGAGGACACAGGCTTGATACACTCGGACTTTTGTGTTCCGTGTAAGTGCGCCATTTTCCCACACTCTCTTGGCCAGTCTGGACATAGCAGTGGAAGCCTTTCCCATGCGCTTGTTGATTTCTGCATCTAGAGACAGGTTACTGGTGATAGTTGAGCCTAGGTAGGTGAACTCTTAAACCACTTCCAGAGCGTAGTCGCCGATATTGATGGATGGAGCATTTCTGACGTCCTGGCCCATGATGTTCGTTTTCTTGAGGCTGCTGGTTATGCGAAATTCGTTGCAGGCAGCCGCAAACCTGTCGATGAGACTCTGCAGACACTCTTCAGTGTGAGATGTTAATGCAGCATCGTCAGCAAAGAGGAGTTCCCTGATGAGGACTTTCCGTACTTTGGTCTTCGCTCTTAGACGGGCAAGGTTGAACAACCTGCCCCCTGATCTTGTGTGGAGGAAAATTCCTTCTTCTGAAGACTTGAACGCATGTGAGAGCAGCAGGGAGAAGAAAATCTCAAACAGTGTGGGTGCGAGAACACAGCCCTGTTACACGCCACTCAGGATAGGAAAGGGGTCTGATGAGGTGCCGCTGTGCTGAATTGTGCCTTTCATATTGTCATGGAATGAGGTGATGATACTTAGTAGCTTTGGTGGACATCTGATCTTTTCTAGTAGTCTGAAGAGACCACGTCTGCTGACGAGGTCAAAGGCTTAGGTGAGATCAATGAAAGCAATGTAGAGGGGCATCTGTTGTTCGTGGCGTTTCTCCTGTATCTGACGAAGGGAGAACAGCATGTCAACGGTCGATCTCTCTGCACGAAAGCCACACTGTGCCTCAGGGTAGACGCGCTTGGCCAGCTCCTGGAGCCTGTTTAGAGCGACTCGAGCAAAGACTTTCCCCACTATGCTGAGCAGGGATATTCCACGGTAGTTGTTGCAGTCACCGCGGTCACCTTTGTTTTTACAGAGGGTGATGATATTGGCATCGCGCATGTCCTGAGGTACTGCTCCCTCGTCCCAGCACAGGCAAAGCAGTTCATGTAGTGCTGACAGTATAGCAGGCTTGTACTCTTGATTATTTCAGGGGTAATGCCGTCCTTCCCAGGGACTTTTCCGCTGGCTAGAGAATCAATGGCATCACTGAGTTCCGATTTTGTTGGCTGTACGTCCAGCTCATCCATGACTGGTAGAGGCTGGGCTGCATTGAGGGCAGTCTCAGTGACAACATTCTCCCTGGAGTACAGTTCTAGGTAGTGCTGAACCCAGCGGTCCATTTGCTTGCGTTGGTCAGTGATTGTGTCCCCTGATTTAGATTTGAGGGTGGTGATCTTCTTGATGGTTGGCCCAAAAGCTCTCTTAATGCCATCATACATTCCTCTGATGTTTCCGGTGTCTGAGGCCAGCTGAATATGACTGCATAGGTGTTGCCAGTAGTCATTTGCGCAGCGCCTGGCTGTTCTTTGTGCAGTGCTTCTGGCTGCTTTAAGTGCTACGGATGTTAACTCGCTGGGGGCTTTCTTGTAGTTCAACAGTGCAATGCGCTTAGCGGCTATGACAGGTTCCAGCTCTTCAAAATGAGATTGAAACCAGTCTGCATTCCTCTTCACACGTTCGCCATAGGTGGTAAAAGCTGACTCATAGATGGCGTCTCTGATGTGGGCCCACTTGGTCTCAGCATCCCCTGTGGGAGTGTTTTGAAGGGCTTTTACAAGTGAATTTAGAAATTTTTGTAACAGCTGTGGATAAGAAATTCTGCTCGTGTTGATGCGTGGGTGGCCCTTCTGCTTGGAGTGATGCAGCTTCTTTGGTTTGAGTCTAACCTTGCTGCACACCAGGGAGTGTTCGGTGTCGCAGTCCGCACTGTGGAAACTGCGTGTGATTTGAACACAGTTTAAGGAGGCTCGCCTTGTGATGATGAGGTCCAGCTGCAGCCAACGACGTGATCTTGGGTGCCTCCATAAAACCTGGTGACAGGGTTTAGTGTGAAAGAATGAGTTGGTGATGCAGAGGTTATGATAGGTACACAACTCAAGCAGTCTCTGTCCATTCTCATTCATCCTTCCAACGCCATAGCGCCCAAGGCAGGAGGGCCATGAGTCATGGTCGGCCCCAACCCTGGCATTAAAGTCCCCCAGCAGGAACGGGTGTTCGGTGTTGGGGATGCTACTAATGATATTATGGAGTTCCTCGTAGATCCTAACTACTCACTGCATAAAAAAAGTTTTTCCTCATGTCACCTTTGCTTCTTTTGCCAATCACTTTTAAATCAGTGTCCTCTGGTTCTCGACCCTTCCATCAATGGGAACAGTTTCTCTCTATCTACTCTATCCTGACCCCTCATAATTTTGAACACCTCTATCAAATCTCCTCTCAACCTTCTCCTCCAAGGAGAACAGGCCCAGCTTCTCCAATCTATCCACGTAACTGAAATCCCTCATCCCTAGAATAATTCTAGTAAATGGTTTCTGCAACCTGTCTAATGCCTTCACGTTCTTCCTAATGTGTGGTGTCCAGAGTTGGACACAATACTCCAGTTGAGGCCAAACCCAGTGTTTTATAAACGTTCATCATAACTTCCTTGCTTTTGTGCATGTATTTGTAAAGCCCAGGATCCTTTATGCCTTATTAACTACTTTCTCAATCTGTCTTGCCACCTTTAACAATTTGTGTACATATATCCCCAGATCTCTCTGTTCCTGCAACCCCTTTAGAATTACATTCTTTATTTATATTGCCTCTCTTCGTTCTTCTGACCAAAATGTATCCCTTCACACTTCTCTACATGAAATTTCATCTGCCACATGTCTGCCTATTCCACCAGCCTGTCTGGGTTCTCTTGAAGTCTATCATTATCCTCCTCACAATTCACAATACTTCCAAGTTTGTATTATTTTGGATTTTGAAATTGTGCCTTGCACACCGAAGTCTAAATCATTAATATATGTCAAGACCAATGACATAAAGGGATATGGGGATAATGTGGGGAAAAGGCATTGAAGTGAATGATCAGCCATGATCATATTGAATGATGGAGCAGGCTTGATGGGCTGAATGGCCTATTCCTGCTCCTATGTTCCTTAAAAAAGCAGTGGCTTTAGTACTGCTGCTGGGGAATCCCACTATATACCTTCCTCCAATCTGAAAACCAACCATTCACCACTAGTCTTTGTTTCCTCTCACTCAGCCAACTTTGTATCCATGCTGCCACCATCCCTTTTATTCCATGAATTTCAACATTCCTGGCAAACTTATTATGTGCCACTTTATCAAATGTCTTTTGGAGGTCCATGTACACCATATCAACTGCATTATCCTCATCAACCCTCTATGTTATCAAAAAACTCAATCAAGTTGGATAAACATGATTTGCCTTGAACACATCTGTGCTGGCTTTCCTTAAGTAATCCACACTTGTCCAAGTGACTGTTCGTTTTGTCCTGGATTATCATTTCTAAAAGCTTTCCTACCACTGACTGGCCTGTAGTTGCTGACGTTTTTTTTGGCAAAGGTGTATCATAGGGACAGAGATACATACAGCCCTGTGCAGATAGAGACACAGCAGTTATTTCAAGAATCCATCTCAACTTCACCTTCTAACATTAAAGGGTCTACACCTACATTCTATTTTACACAGTTTAACATTGCTGTCCTTAGATTTACAATGGGTTGTGCAGCAAGAGATTCACTAGAGTGTACAGTGTAGTGAAGCTGTTGTAGCTCAGTCACACTATGTTGTCGATGTAAAATCAGGGTTAAAATGATTGGTTTGTGAGGACAGGTTGCATGAGGCTTGTATCCCCTCGAGTATAGAAGATTAAGGGTTGAACTATTTGAGGTGTTTAAGATAATCAAAAAGAGTTAATAGGATAAAGGGAAATCATTTCCTCTGGTGGAAAGTAGGGGAATAGTAACATGGTGGCTATGTTCCAGCATTCATTTGGCACCTTTAACACCCCCAAGGCATTTCACAGGAGGATTAATCAGACACAGCATTTAACACCAACTAGAGGGGATGGTAGTGTAGTGGTTATGTTATTGGACTAGTAATACAGAGGCCTCAAATAATGATCCAAAGCCATGAGTTGAAATCCCACTGTGGAAGATGGGTAACTTAAATTCAATTAATTAAATAAATCTGGAATAAAAAGCTTGTATAGAATAGAAAGGCAAATTATTATCTAAATGGAGAGAAACTTCAGAGTGCTTCGATGCAGAGGGAACGGGGTGTCCTCGTGCATGAATCACAGAAAACTAGTATGCAGGTGCAGCAGGTAATAAGGAAGGCAAATGGAATTTTGGCATTTATTGCTAAAGGAATAGAGTATAAAAGTAAGGAAGTGTTGCTGCAACTGTACAAGGCATTGGTGAGACTGCACCTGGAGTATTGCGTACAGTTTTGGTCCCCTTACTTGAGAAAGGATGTAGTTGCATTGGAGGCAGTTCAGAGGAGGTTCACTAGATTGATTCCAGAGATGAGGGGGTTGTCTTATGAAGAGAGGTTGAGCAGTTTAGGCCTTTACTCTGTAGAGTTTAGAAGAATGAGAGGAGATCAAATTGAGGTATATAAGATGATTAAGGGGATTGACAAAGTAGACATAGAGAGGATGTTTCCTCTTGTGGGGCAATCTAGAACGAGAGGTCATAGTTTTAGGATAAGGGGTAGCAGATTTAAAACAGAGATGAGGAGAAATTACTTCTCTCAAAGGGTTGTGAGTCTGTGGAATTCACTACCCCAGAGTGCGGTGGATGCCGGGACATTGAGTAAATTTAAAGGAGGAGATAGACAGATTTTTAATTAGAAATGGGTTGAAGGGTTATGGGGAACAGGCAGGAAAGTGGAGTTGAGACCAAGATGAGATCAGCCATGATGGTATTGAATGGCAGAGCAGGCTCGAGGGGCTGAATTGCCTAGCCCTGCTCCTAGTTCTTATGTATCAGTAATGGTGACCATGAAACTATTGGCTTGTTGTAAAAACCCATCCAGTTCATTAATGTCACTTAAGGATGGCCTATATGTGACTGTAGAGCCACAGCAATGTGGTTGACTCTGAAACAGCCTAGTAAAGTACTCTGGCGGCCATCAGAAATGGCTAAGGAAGAGAGACCATGCCTTTAACACGTGACCGCCAGCTGCTTCCCTCCTTGCGCACGCGCAGTACCTGCCGACTGGAAAGTGACATGACCCTTAACCTGTATCGGTATATTTGAAGGACGAAAAGAAGCTAATTTATCTCACAATAGTATGGAATGTAATTGGGGAAAGTGTTGTGATTTTTAGACGTAAATAAAGGGGGCGGGAGGCGATGTTTACATGCTCTTCTTCCCATGATGCTGTGCGCGTTGCCCTGGCAACGGGTTAACGGGCGGGAGAGTGTCGTCCGCCTCGCAGTTTCATGGAGAACTATGAGGTAAATTCACTAACCACTCCAATCTACTCGCTTCTCATTTTGTTTCCTCTCGCCCTGTTAACTGTTTCTTTAATAAACAAAGTTTACTTGTGAATAGTTCCACCTTTTTTTAACTGCACATCAATTGTCTCCCCTCCCCAGATTCAGGATACAAAGCCGAAAGGATGTTACGGGTTTGTACATATCGTGAGACACCGAAGAGACAAACAGTTGTATGCCATGAAGGTGGTAAGCCTGTTTTCTACGATGATACAGACATATGAACATAAGAAATAGGAGCTGGACGAGGCTGTTCGGCCCATCTCAGCTTCTCGGCCATTCAATACTATCAAGGTTTGAGTTAATTAAGGATTGTGTTACGACCAGGTGAGAAAGGTGTCTAGGGGTCTTATTGTCTTCACCTGGTCTTATTGTAACAGGGTTTAATTTTAAACACACTGTGTTTTGTGCTCCCCCTTTGAATCCTTGTTCACAGCCTTCCAATTATAAGGCAAAGAAATGAGCACAAACAGGCCTTATTAGGTTTAAAGATGAAAAGTGAAATTTATTAAAACCTTAAACTCTAATATGGTTAATGCCTATGGATAAATGACACTCCCATGTTAGCATGCACACACAATACACACATGCAAATAGGGACAGAAAAGAACAGAAGAAAAATAAAATAGAGAGGTTTGAGGCAGCCTCTAAAGGGTGTTTCTTGATACTGTTTCTGTGGTTCCAGCTGGCTGTAGAGTCTTTGATTGACAGCTCTTTTCATTGGGGCCCAGTATTCTTCTTATAGCTTGTTCACTGTAGGAGACTTTTCTGTCTTGGTGTTCATATGTCTTCAATGGTTTCCAATGCTGGTGTCAGCAAGATGAGGGCAGACAGGAGGGAGGTCTTATTAGTCCAGGAGAAAACTACTTTCTGATTTTCAAACACTCTGTGGCAAGTTCAATATTCAAACAACTCCAAAAGTCAGCTAGCCATGTGATCAAACCGGTTCGACTACGTCTATTTGTGTATTTGGCCATCTTAGCAGTTAACCTGGAATGCTAGCCTTTCCACCTTCAATGTCTGGTAATAAAAAGTCCATTGTGGATTAAATTGGAACAGGGAATAGCCCCTTTGTTCTTTGAAGTACTGTCTGTGAATAGGCTAATGTCTCTCTCCAGCCAAAGTTTCCAATTGTTTTTTAAAGCAAGTTCTTTCTTCACCATCAGCAATTTAAAATCAATGTTCATGTGGCAAAATTAATTTTCCTCATTCTTAGCCGATGGGGGTTTGCATGACCATAGCCAGCAAGGATTTGTAAGAAGCAGATGGTGCTTGACTAATCTAATTGATGCTTTTTGTTTTTTCTTTATTCTTTCATGGGATTTGGGTGTCGCTGGCAGGCCAGCATTTGTTGGAACAGAAGAACTTAAGAAATAGGAACAGGAGCAGGCCATTCAGCCCCTCAAGCCTGCCCTACCATTCAATAAGATCATGGCTGATCTGTCCCAGGTCTCAACTCCTCTTTCTCGAGATTTCAAAAATCTGTCTACCTCCTCCTTAACACAACTCTGAGGTAGAGAATTCCAGAGATTCATCACCCTCAGAGAAGAAATTCCTTCGCATCTCAGTTTTAAATGTGTGACCCCTTATTCTGTAAATGTGTCCCCTAGTTCGAGATTCCCCTACCAGTGGAAACATATTCTCAACATCTACCCTGTCAAGCCACCTCAGAATCTTGTATATTTCAATAAGATCACCTCTTGCTCTTCTGAACTCCAATGAATAAAGGCCTAACCTGTTTAGCCATTCTTGATAAGACAACCCCTTCATCCCAGGAACCAGCCTAGTGAACCTTTTCTGAACTGTCTCCAACGTTAGTATATCCTTCCTTAAATACAGGGACTAAAACTGTACGCAGTACTCCAGGTGTGGCCTCACCAACACCCTGTACAGTTGTAACAGGACTCCCTATTTTTAAACTCTAAACCCCTAGCAATAAAGGCCAAAATTCAATTTGCCTTCCTAATTACTTGCTGCACCTGCATGCTAACTTTTTGTGTTTCATGTATAAGAACAGTCAGATCCCTCTGTACTGCAGCATTTTGTAGTCTTTCTCCGTCTAAATAATAATCTTCCTTTTTATTCTTCCTACCAAAGTGGATGACCTCAATTTCCCACATTGAACTCCATCTGCCTAGTTTGTGCCATCTCACTTAACCTATCTATATCCCTTTGCAAGTTCTTTGTGTCCTCATCACAACATGCCTTCCCGCCTATTTTTGTATCGTCAGCAAATTTGGATACACTACACTCTGTCCCTTCCTCCAAGTCATTAATATAGATAGAAAATAGTTGAGGCCCTAGGACCGATCCTTGTGGCACCCCACTAGTTACGGCTTTCCAACCTGAAAAAGGCCCATTAATCCCGACTCTCTGCCTTCTGTGTGTTAGCCAATCCTCAATCCAAGCCAACACATTACCCCCAATGCCCTGAGCTCTTATTTTGTGCAATCACCTTTTATGCGGCACCTTATCGAACGCCTTCTGAAAATCCAAATACACTACATCTACCGGTTCCCCTTTATCCACTCTGCTTGTTATCTCCTCAAAGAGCTCTAACAAATTTGTCAAACATGATTTCCCTTTCATAAAAACCATGTTGACTCTGTCTGATTGCATTATGTCTTTCTAAATGTCCAGCTATTTCTTCCTTAATAATAGACTGTAGCATTTTACCAATGACAGATGTTAAGCTAACTGATCTATAGTTTCCTGCTTTCTGTCTCCCTCCTTTCTTGAATAGGGGCGTCACATTAGCGGTTTTCCAATCTGCTGGTACCCTACCGGAATCCAGTGAGTTTTGGTATATTACGACCAATGCCTCCACTATCTCTGCAGCCACTTCTTTTAAAACCCTTGGATGCAGGCCATCAGGTCCCGGCAACATGTCTGCCTTTAGTCCCAAGAGCTTGTCAAGCACCTTTTCCCTCGTGATAGAGATTGCTACAAGTTCCTCCCTCCTATTTACACCTTGCTCATCTATTATTGTTGGGATGTTTATAGTGTCCTCCACCATGAAGACCGATGCAAAATATTGGTTTAAATTATCTGCCATTTCCCTGTTATTAATTCCCCAGTCTCATCCTCTAAGTGTCCCACACTTAGTTTAGCTACTCTCTTCCTTTTTATATACCCGTAGAAGCTCTTGCTGTTTGTTTTTATATTTCTTGCCAATTTACTCTCAATCAATTTTCTCCCTCTTTATTAGCTTTTTAGTCATCCGCTGCTAGCTTTCGCCGCATTGTATGCCTTTGTTTTTGATTTGATACTCTCCTTAACTTCCTTTGTTATCCATGGGTGGTTAACTGTTCTTATCAAGTCCTTCCTTCTGACCGGAATAAATATTTGCTGAGTGTTATGAAATATCTGCATAAAAGTCTGCCACTGCTGATCTACTGACTTTCCCTTTAGTCTATTTTCCCAGCCTGCTTTAGACAACTCTTTCTTCATACCTCTGTAATTGCCCTTGTTTAAGTTGAAGACGCTAGTTTGAGACCCGAGTTGCTCATCCTTAAACTGAATTTTAAATTCTACCATGTTATGATCGCTTCACCCTAGAGGATCCTTAACTACGAGATCTCTTATTAATCCTACCTCATTACGCATTACCAAATCTAAAATAGACTGTTCCCGGGTAGGTTTTGCAACATATTGTTGTAAGAAACAATCCCTGATGCACTCTACAAATTCATCTTCCATGTTGCCAATTTGATTTGTCCAGTCTATATGCAGATTAAAATCACCCATGATAATTGTAGTGCCCTTCTTTTACACCTTCATTATTTCATGATTAATACTTTGTCCTCCAGAGAGGCAACTCCTCGGGGGCCTATAGACCACGGCCACCTGTGATTTCTTTCCCTTGCTGTTCCTTATTTCCACCCAAACTGATTCTACATCATGATCTATTACACCTATATCATTACTCACAACTGCACTGATCCTTTCCTTTATTAACAAAGCTACCCCACCTCCTTTTCCATTTTGCCTATTCTCCTGGAACATCGAATATCCTTGAACATTGAGCGTTGCCCATCTCTAATTGTCCTTGACAACTGAGTGGCTTGCTAGGGCATTTCATAGGGCAGTTGAGAGTCAACCACATTGCTGTGGGTCTAGAGTCACATGTAGGCCAGACCAGGTAAGGATGGCAGATCGCCTTCCCTAAAGGACATTGGTGAACCAGATGGGTTTTTACAACAATCGATGATAGTTTAATTGCACCATTACTGAGACTAGCTTTCAATTTCAAATTTTTTAATTAATTAACTGTATTTATTAATTAATTGAATTTAAATTCCAACCGCTGCCATGGTGGGAATTGAACCTGTGGGCACAGGGCACTGGACCTCTGGATTTCTAGTCCAATGACAAGATGAAGTAACAGAGAAGGTTGATGAAGGGAATGTGTTGGATGTTGTCTATATGTATTTTAAGAATACTTTTTGCAAAGTACCACATAAAAGGCTGGTTAACAAAATTGAGGCTCATGGAATAGGAGGGTCAGTGTCAGCTTGGATAAAAAAAAATTGGCTTAAGAACAGAAAACAGCGAATTGTGGTAAATGGTTGTTTTTCAGACTGGAGGATGGTAGTCGGTGTTGTTCCCCAAGGGTCAGTGCTAGGACCACTGCTTTTTTTGCTATATATAAATGACTTAGATATTGGAATAAAGAATAAGATATCAAAATTTGCCCATAATACCAAATTTGGAGGTGTGGCAGACAGTGAGGGAGATACCAGTGAATTGCAACAGGACATAGATAGACTAGCAGAATGGGGAGACAAGTGGCAGATGGAATTTAACACATCGAAATGTGAGGTGATGCATTTTGGCAGAAGGGAAAGTGAGAGACAATATAGAATTAATGGCACGGTTCTAAAAAGTTTGGAGGGGCAGAGGGTCCTGATGATCCAGACTTTTAAAGGTGGCAGGACATATTGAGAGAATAGTTAGCAAAGCATATGGGAACTTGGGCTTCATTAAATTGAGGTATTGACTACAAAAGCAGAGAAGTTGTACTGAACTTTTATAAAATTCTGATCTGATTGCAACTAGAGAATTGTGTCCAGTTCTGGTCACCACACTTCAGGAAGGATATGAGGGTCCTTGAGAGGGTGCAGAGGAAATTTACCAGAATGATTCCAGGGATGGAGGATTTTAGTTACAAGGTTAGGTTGGAAAAGCTGGGGTTGTTCTCCTTGGAGCAATGGAGATTGAAAGCAGATTTGATAAAAGTGCACAAGATTTTGACAGGTTTAGAAAAGGTAGACAAAGAAAAGCTGATCATACAGGGACTAGGGGATACAGATTTAAGGTTTTGGGCAAGAGATGCAGGGGGAATGTGGGGAAGAATGTTTTTTATGCAGCGAGTGGTAATGACCTGGAAATCACTGTCTACGAGAGTGTTTGAAAAAGAGAGGATCAATGATTTGAAAAGGAAATTGGATGGGCACTTGAGGTAAATCAACTTGTAGGGCAACAGGAATAAAACAGGGAAATGGGAATGATTGGATTGCACTACAGAGAGCTGGCATGGACTCGATGGGCCAAATGACCACCTCCTGTGCCATAATGCCTCTGACTATGATTCTATCACTCAACTCCACCATCCTGCACTATCCCTTAATTTACTTAGTACCAAAAATCTATCAATCCCTGTTTTGAATATTCTCAACAAATGAGCATCTGCAACTCTCTGGGGAGATAATTCAAAAGATTCACAAGTGAAGAAATTTTGCATCTCAGTCCTAAATGACCGAACCCTTATCCTGAGACTCTGACCCCATGTTTCCTCTGGTGCCCACCAGTTGCAGAAAGCATCAAACGTACTGGTGGGCACCACATGCTCCATCTCCAGGGACACCCAGGCACGCTAACAGTTGCAGAAGAGAGGCAGGACCTTGAAGTAAACAACCCCCCCCAATGGCCATGCCCAGTCTGAACCTGTAGATGGCTACCTTGGCCAAAGCCAGGAGTAGTTGTTTCCATACTAATAGAAGGTCCAGTTTGCCTGTGGCATTACATTAGCTCAAGGTGGCCCCCTGAGTAATGAGACTGAGCACTTGGGAAGGCAGTGTCTCCTGCTTATCAGCTGGAACTGCACCTCATCCTATTTTGATGCTAGAAAGGCTGTTTAGGGACGGACATAGGACTCATCTAACAAACAACAAGCTGCACGAGGGAGGAATGAATAGAAGATGTTAGTAGGGTTAGATGAAGAGGGGTGGAATGAGGCTTGTGAGGAGCATAATCACCAGCATGGATGCTGGATAGGCCACAGCTGGAGTAGTGCGTACAGTTCTGGTCAGTGTATTGCAGGAAGGATATGATCACAGTAGAGAGGGTACGGAGGAGATTCACGAGGATTTTGCTAGAATTGGAGAATTTAGCTATGAGGAAAGATTGGATAGGCTAGGGTTGTTTTCTTTGGAACAGACAGGGCTGAGGGGAGATTACCAGGAGGCATAGATTTAAAGTAATGTAATTGGCAGAAGGATTAGAGGGAAGTTGAAGAGAATTTTTTTCACCCAGGGGATGGTGGGGGTCTGGAACTCACTGCTTGAAAGGATAGTAGAGGCAGAAACCCTCATCGCATTTAGAAAATACTTGGATATGCTGTTGAATTGCTGTAACCCACAGGGCTACTGACCAAGAGCTGGAAAGTGGGATTCGGCTGGATAGCTCTTTTTAAGCCAACGCACATGATGGGCTGAACTGTCTCCTTCCGTACTGTAAGTTTTCTACATTTCTATGGACCAGTTCTGTCAAATGGCTTGTTTTTGTGCTGTAAGTAGTGTGTAAAACTGTGTGGTGATGGGGAGTTGATATTCTGAAGTGATCAAAGGGACATCCAAACTAATTGTCACCTCCTCTCCTAGGGGTACCAATTGTCAGTAGGGTTGCCAACTCTGATTGGATTTATTCCTGGAAGTTTCATAACATGACTGCCCACCCAGTTAAACAGCCATTTTTCCTCCATTTCCAATATTTTTCTAACAAATAAATAACTGTTCAAAGAAAATGAATATTTTTCACAGCCTCTATGATTTTGCTGCTGGTACTGCTTGCAGAAGTGTCCTGGAGATTAATCTTCAATTCTTAGAGACACCAGGACAATCCTGAGGGTTGCCGACACTACCTGCACCATGACTCTTGGCTGTTCACCTTATGCCCTGCAATGTAACTCTTGGTCTCCCCTGATGCTCAGCTCTATGAGGTTGAGCCCTTCCCCTGATGCCCTGCCCCCCTCACTTTCTCAACGCCAGCGTTATCCTGTCTTCGCTGTATGCATTTGACTATTGCAATGCTCTCCTGGGCAGCCTCTCATCTTCCATCCTTCTTAAGCTTGAGCTCATTCAAAACTCTGCTGTTCATGTCTTAACTTGCACAAAGTCCTGTTCATGCACAACCCCCTTGTGCTCACTGATTTAAATTGGCTTCTGTTTGGCAATGCCTCTTTTAAAATTCTCATCGTTGTTTTCAAGCATCCATGGCCTCGCCTCTCTTCATCTGTGTAACCTCCTCAACCCTATGACCCCCGTCCCCCCACCCCAAGATCTCTGCACACCTCCTATTCTGGCCGCTTGAGTGTCTGCGTTTTAATTAGTCCACCATTGGTGGCTGTACCTTCAACTGCCTAGGCTCTAATCTCTGAAATTCCCTCCATAAACCACTCCACTTCGATCTCCTCTTTTAAGATACTCCTTAAAATGTCTTTGACCAAGCGTTTGGTCACCATCCTGACATCTCTCTGTGTAAGCTCAGTGTCAGTTTTTTTTATTCTTTCATGGGATGTGGGTGTCGCTGGCAGGCTAGCATTTGTTGCCAATCTCTAATTGCTCTTGAGCTGAGTGGCTTGCTAGGCCATCTCAGAGGGCATTTAAGTGTCAACCACATTGCTGTGGGTCTGGTGTCACATGTAGGCCAGACCAGGTAAGGACGGAAGATCTCCTTCCCTAAAGAACATTAGTGAACCAGATGAGTTTTTACGACAATTGTTGATAGTGCCATGAAACTATTACTGAGACTAGCTTTCAATTCCAGATTTTAATTATTTAATTGAATTGCTGATAACACTCCTGTGACGTGCTATGGGCTGTTCTTCTACGTCAAAGGCGCTATTTAAATATAAGTTGTTATTGTTGGCTCTGATCTTGACTGAGTCTTGCTTTCTACTGTTAAGGGTAGATGCTCATTCACCTTAAGTGATTTTATGCTGACCACAGTCCCTCATGTACTCAGCTCTGACTATATATCATTCTTGCCTGTCTCCTGAAAACAGATTGAATGCATGGACGAGGCAACAGCCAACCAAGGTATAAAAGAAGTAAGTATGCAGTGGTCAGCATATGGTGCGGCAGTCTGTGTACGATGCATGGTGCAGTGGTCAGTGTATGGGGCACAGAGTGTAGACATCAGGGTAGAGGGAGCTTTTCTCTTCTCTAACACGTGCTGTACCTGCCCTGGGAGTGTTTGTTGGGACAGTGTAGAGGGAGATTCACTCTGTATCTAACCTGTGCTATACCTGCCCTGGGAGTGGAATTCTCTTTCCTGGAATGCGGTGGAGGCAGGGTCATTGAATATTTTTAAGGCAAAATAGACAGATTCTTGACAAATGAGGGAGTCAAAGGGTATCGGGGGTAGGCGGAAAAGTGGAGGTAAATCCACAAACAGATCAGCCATGATCTTCTAGAATGGCGGAGCAGGCTCAAGGGGCTGAATAGCCTATTCCTGCTCCTAGTTCATATGAGTGTGTTGGGACAGTGTAGAGGGAGCTTTACTCTGGGGGAGAGGATGGGATTTGGGTGCACTGCTTCACTTTTACTCCAATCCTGTTCTCATTGTTCAGTTGCATAACTCAGCAGTAACGAGGGCTGTGTGTGTGTTAAAGGAAGTTATTGGTGGCAAAACCTTAGTATAGCTTTATGGCTTCATTTGGTGATGTATTATCCTCTGATGGTTTGTTACCTTTTCTCCTCACAGGCCATGGTCCTGTTAGATCTGAATCATTCCACTATTTGTAACTACAAGGAGATGTTTGTTGCCTGGGATCAGGAGGTATGAGGTATAACTGCTTGAGAATTTTTTGTTTACTCTTGGCCTCTCTGGTGGTTTAGTGGGGAAAAGTCCTGCCTGATGTGGTACTGAGTGTATATTTCACAAAGTCACCTAGTTCTATTCCTGGTGCGTACTGACTGGACTGATTTCATCCCCGGGTAGGCAGGCATGGCTATAAATAGAAACAAAAGCAAAATACTGCAGATGCTGGAAATCTGAAACAAAAACGGAAAATGCTGGCTATAAACAGTTTTGATTCATCTGCTGCTGAAACTCTTGCCCCTACCTTTGTTATCTCTAGACTTGACCATTCCAACATTTCCCCCGGCTGGCCTCCCAACTTCCACCCTAAGTAAACATGAGCTCTTCCAAAACACTGATGCTCGTATCCTAACTTGTACCAAGTCCTATTCACACATTACTCCCAGTGCTTGCTGACCTACATTAGCTCGCAGTCTGGTTACAGAAGCATGTGTGTTCAACTCCTACTCCTGAGACTTGACTCCATCATTCAGGCTGACATACTTTAATTAAAGGTTCTGGCAGCCATTACTGTACTAGCAGTTGTAGCTTTATGGGTAACATTCTCGCCTCTAAGCCCCAATCCAGAGATTTGACCACAAAATCCAGGGCTGCACTGTTGGAGGGGCGGTACCGAGGGAGGGCTGCACTGTTGGAGGGGCGGTACCGAGGGAGGGCTGCACTGTCGGAGGGGCGGTACTGAGGGAGGGCTGCAGTGTCGGAGGGGGAGTACCGAGGGAGGGCTGCACTGTCGGAGGCGCGGTACCGAGGGTGGGCTTCACTGTCGGAGGGGTGGTACTGAAGGCGTGCTGCACTGTTGGAGGAGCAGTCTTTCAGATGGGACATCAAACTGAGATCCTGTTTGCTCTGTCAGGTGGACGTAAAAGATTCGACGGCATTATTTCAACGAAAGCAGGAGAGTTCTCCTCAGTGTGTTGGACTGATATTTATCTCCCAACCAACATAACCAAAAGCAGACGCTTCGGTCATTCATCTCATTGCTCTTTGTAGGATGTCGCTGTGCAAAGATTTGCTGCCGTGTTTCCCTACATTACAACAGTGACTGCTCTTCCAATAAGTACTCCATTGGCTGTACAGCACTTGTTATGTCCTGAGGGTGTGAGAGGCACTATATAAATGCAAGCTTCTGCTTTAATGCGAGGTAACTAGAATGAATTCCAATTCTTTGTCCTTCACTTTGTATTGTGTTGTTTGCTGTACAGCTGTCAGCAATGGTGGTTTGCATGGTGATGAAATATTCTGCTGTGGGAGATCTGGCTTCGGTCATCCAGGCCAAGAGACGGAAGATGGAGAAAGTCAGGGAGATGGTAAGATGGAAGAAGAAAGTCCTTCACCCAGCTTCTCATTCTTCCAAGAACCAGGAGGCAGACTCGCAGCTAGCTGGCTGAGAAACCGCATGGGGGCGAAATTTCTCTCAAGCAGCAGTCCGATCTAGGCAGGGTGTAAAGCAGGCTGCTAATTTGCCGTCACCCGTGAGCATTGCCTGTCTGAGACAAATTTCATCTCGTCCCCCACACTCCCCCGGTGTGCATTCTGTTTTTATTTTGAATTTTACATAGAATGATATTGAATGTTATAGCACAGAAGCCCGTGCCAGTGTTTTTGCTCCATAGGAGTTTCCTTCCACCCTTCATCTCACCCTATCACAATATCCTTCTATTCCTTTCTCCCTCATGTGTTTATCCAACTTCCCCTTAAATGTATCTACACTATTCACCTCAACCACTCCCTGTGGTAGTGAGTTCGACATTCTCACCACTCTCTGGGTTAAGAAGTTTCTTCTGAATTCCTTACTGAATTTATTAGTGACTATCTTAGATTGATGGCCCCTAGTTCTGGTCGCTCCACAAGTGGAAACATCATCTCTATGTCTACTTTATGGAATCCCTTCATAATTTTAAAGACCTCTATCAGATCATCCCTCAGCCTTCGTTTTTCTCGAGGAAAAAATCCCCAGTTTTTCCTTATGGTTATAACCTCTTTGTTCTGGTATCGTCTTTGTAAATCTTTTTTGCACATTCTCCAATGCCTTCATATCTATGATTCAAGATATCAAGATTCTATAGACTCTGGAACAGTTCCTACAGATTGGAGGATAGCTAATGTAACCCCACTATTTAAAAAGGGAGGCAGAGAGAAAGCAGGGAATTATAGACTGGTCAGCCTGATATTGGTAGTGGGTAGAATCCATTATCAAAGATTTTATAGCAGAGCACTTAAAGAACAGTGGTAGAATCAGGCAGAGTCAGCATGGATTTACGAAAGGGAAATCATGCTTGACAAATCTAGAATTCTTTGAGAATGTAACTAGTAGAGTTGATGAGGGGGAGCCAGTGGATGTGGTTTATTTGGACTTTCAGAAGGCTTTCGACAAAGTCTCACATAAGAGATTAGCATGTAAAATTAAAGTGCATGGGATTGGGGTAGTGTATTGCGATGGATAGAAAATTGGTTGGCGGACAGGAAACAAAGAGTAGGGATAAATGGGCCTTTTTCCGAATGGCAGGCAGTGACTAGTGGGGTACCGCAGAGATCGGTGCTAGGACCCCAGCTATTCACATTATACATTAATGATTTAGATGAGGGAACTAAATGTAATATCTCCAAATTTGCAGATGACACAAAACTTGGTGGGAGGGTGAGTTGTGAGGAGGATGCAGAGAGGCTTCAGGGTGATTTGGACAAGTTGAGTGAGTGTGCTAATGCTTGGCAGATGCAGTATAATGTGGATAAATGTGAGGTTATCCACTTTGGTAGCAAAAACAGGAAGGCAGATTATTATCTGAATGGCTATAAACTGAGAGGGGGGAATATGCAGCGAGACCTGGGTGTTCTCGTACACCAGTCGCTAAAGGTAAGCATGCAAGCGCAACAGACGGTAAAAAAGGCAAATGGTATGTTGGCCTTCACAGCGAGAGGATTCGAGTATGGGAGCAGGGATGCCTTGCTGTAATTATACAGGGCCTTGGTGAGGCCACACCTGTAATATTGTGTGCAGTTTTGGTCTCCTTATCTGAGGAAGGATGTTCTTGCTATAGAGGGAGTGCAGCGAAGGTTTACCAGACTGATTCCTGGGATGGCGGCATTGATGTATGAGGAGAGATTAAGTCAGTTAGCATTATATTCGCTGGAGTTCAGCAGAGTGAGGGGGGATCTCAGAAACCTATAAAATTCTAACAGGACTTGACAGGGTAGATGCAGGAAGGATGTTCCCGATGGTGGGGGAGTCCAGAACCAGGGGTCATAGTCTAAGGATACGGGGTAAATCTTTCAGGACTGAGAGGAGGAGAAATTTCTTCACCCAGAGAGTGGTGAGCCTGTGGAATTCGCTACCACAGAAAGCATTGGAGGCTAAAGCATTGTATGTTTTCAAGAAGGAGTTAGATATAGCTCTTGGGTCTAAAGGGATCAAAGGGTATGGGGCGAAAGCGGGAATCGGCTACTGAATTGGATGATCAGCCATGATCATAATGAATGGCAGAGCAGGCTCGAAGGGCTGAATGGCCTACTCTTGCTCCTATTTTCTTTGTTTCTATAATATAGAGACCAGAACTGCACAGTGCTCCAAGTGTGGATGACCAAGGTTCAATATAAGTCCAGTATAATTTCCCTGCTTTTGAATTCCATCCCTCTGGAAATTAATCCCAGTGCTTGGTTTGCTTTTTATGGCCATATTAACCTGAGTGGTTTCTGTAAGTGATTTGTGTATTTGTACCCTGATCCCTCTGCTCCTCAATCCTATTTAGATTCGTATTTTCCGAGGAACATGTGGGTCTTCCTATCAAAATGTACCACCCTCACACTTATCTGTATTGAAGTTCATTTGCCACTTACACACCCATTCTGCAAGTTTATTATTGTTTTCCTGTATTCTGTCGCTAGCCTGCTCAGTATTAACTCCATCCTCTAATTTGGTGTTGGCCACAAATGATACTGTGTACTGACTTCTGACACCAACTTGTACTTATCATAGGATCTTACAGCACAGAAGTAGGTCATTTTGCCCATTGTGCCTGTGCCACTTCTCAAAAGAGCTGTTCAATTAGCCCTGCTCTTTCCCCATCATCCTGCATATGTGTGCCCCAACAGTCATTGTTGGCAGGATATTGAACCATGGAGAGCATCATAACCAAGCCTGATCCTCTCCTTACCGATGCTGGATGGTAATTGGTACTGGAAGCACTGGCTGACACCCCCACTAACCCAGAGGTGCTTGGGCCAATCATAGAATCCCAGTGCACAACTCTTTTCCCCCACCCCGGCAAGCTCAGATCAGCTAGCTCAGCTCAGACCAAAGATCACACCTGCAACCTTCCTGGTCTAGAAGACCATGTAGAGCAAGAGATTTACTCACTGAACCTTCAGGATTGTCGAGATTTTTCTTTCTCCCAAACTGTTCTGTTCAGCTCTATTTATACCCAATGCATTTGTTCCCTAAGGTGATCAAAAGTTTTGTGGGACAAATGGTGGACGTCCTCGTCTACATCCACTCGAAACATGTGATTCACAGGTTAGTAGCTGATGGGATGTTTTACCTATATTACCTCAAAGGTGCTGGGAAATAACATGTTTTTTCATATTGTCAGCACAGGGCAGAATCGAACACTTCCAGGGCTGGTACAGCACGGGTTAGATACAGAGTAAAGCTCCCTCTACACTGTCCCATCAAAAACTCCGAGGGCAGGTGCAGCCGGGGTTAGCATGGATCAGACTAAAGCTCTGATAATGCTTAATATCAATACATTGAATTATTGCTGTGAGCAGTGAATCAATGACACTTGTCCTTGGGTGTGAGCTTGTCCACAGACTTTCTGTGGGGTTTTGCACGACATGTTGCTGTTCGCCAAACTCCCAAACAGCACAGTTCCCTCTACAGGGCATTTGAGACCTGTGTGAGCAGGTCAGTGAACTGTGTGTCTCTTAAACGATCCTTCAGTCTGATTGGTTGTGAGCAGTGTAGCGTCTTAAATGGGAAGTGTGTGTTAGAATATCTAATTCAATGTTAAATCCAGTACAGAAAGAAAAGTAGAGATGAAAAGAAAGATGCAAGTAGAGAGCGATAAAGGGACAATAGGAAAAAGTTTTTTAAATCCATATATTTGTTTTAACTGCATAGCGCATCCACTCATAGTTGCTGCCTGATTTGTGCATAATAATGGTGAGTGCTGTTAGAATGACTTTTTATATTTACAGCAAAATCCAGCCCATTCTGTATCTTTCCACTTTTGAGATTTTCTTCATTGTTCACATCGGTCTTCACACGAAGCTTGCTTGGCACTTTGTGCTGGATGAATCTTCCAGATGAGACATTAACCCAAAGCCCTATCTGCCCCCTCGCAGATAGAAAAGGTCCCTTGGCTACTATTACAAAGAAGGGCTGGGGAGTTCTTACCAATGTCCCAGCCAATATTTACTGCTCAATCAACATCACTAAAACAGATCACATTGCTATTGGTGGGATCTTGGTGTGTGCAAATTAAGTGCCACATTTCCTACATTACAACAGAATACATTTCAAAAAAGTACGTGATCAGCTGTAAAGTGTTTTGTGACATCCTGAGGTTGTAAAAGGTGCTATAGAAATGGAAGTCTGCCGTTCTTTCACTTGGTCTTTTGGGAATATGATGGGATAGACTCTATTCTGCACTCCACTATTTTATAGCTTTATGACACTTAAACTCTCGAGGAGGAAAGGAAAAATATTGTGCATATGGCTGAGAATAATAATATGCAAATTTACCAATGTTGCTTCAATTTATTCCCTCCCTAGAAACTTGAAACCAACTAACATCCTGCTGCTGGAGGATCTCTCATTTGCGATTTGTGACTTTATCGTTCCTACATTTGCCAGTGATGAAGTTAAATTCAAGATAAGGATGAAGGACTGTAAGAACCACTGTTTAATTCACCATTTTCTAGGGTAGCCCTCAGCTGCTGGGTTGTTTGAAGAGAGCTTGGAAATCTCCCTGGTTGGCTGTTCGGGTTACATTGGCCATACTGTCTCTGAATCACGGAGGGAGTGAAAAAGCCAGCCCCAGCCAGTGAGGTGAACCTCACTGAAAGAGTTAGGTCAAGATCTGTTCATGTGTGATGCACAGTTGAATAGCCTGGTCGAGTGCCAGTTCACTCCACCTTGTATGTGAAGAATGGCTTCTGGGACAAGTCCTGTAGGGTGCCAGGCATACATGAAACCATTACCCCAGTGACAGTCATTGCCTTCAGGAGAGGAGGTGGAAACATGAAGGGATCAGAAAACCCGCTGCATTAAAACTTCAGACTGTATTCCAGTATGGTTCGAGTGTGCCATCTGGTGTCTGATTAAAAAGCAGCAATGGACATATTGAGATGGTAGCTTCTGGGCTGCTTGGTTTGGGAACGAGCTCACAAGGGGCATGGAGGAATCGGCAGGAGGGAATCTGAAAATGGACAAGGAGTTGGCTATAGCGCTTAGAACTATGCAGGTATGACAGTATAGAGGTGATGTTACTGGATTAGTAATCCAGAAGCATGAACTAATGATCTGGAGATATGAGTTCAAATCCCACCATGGCAGCTGGGGAATTTAAATTCAGTTAATTAAATGAATCTGGAATAATAAAAAAGTGAGCTTGTTAATGGTGACTGTGAAACTACTAGATTGCTGTGCAAACCCACTCATGCCTTTAGGGAAGGAAATCTGCTGTCCTTACCTGGTCTGGCCTACATATGACTCCACATCGCAGTAATGTGGTTAACTCTTAACTGCCCTCTGAAATGGCACTCTCTTGTATCAAACTGCAATGAAAAAGTCTGATAAGAATACCACCCAGCATCGTAAATGACAACCCTGCAAAGTCCCCCTCACTAACGTGGGGACTTGTGCCATAATTGGGGGAGCTGTCACAAAGAATAGTCAAACAACAGCCTGACATAATCATGCTCAGAGAATCCTGCCTTTCAGTCAACATCCCAAACTCTCTCATCGCCATTCCTGGTTTTGCCTTGTCCTACTGGCAAAACAGACGCATCAGAGATGGCAGCACAGTGGTATACAGATGGGAGAGAGTGGCCCATTGACTCAAGACCCATTTAAATCTCATGACATTAGGTCAAACTTGGGCAAGGATATCTCCTGCTGATTACCATCTACTGCCCTCCCTCAGCTATTGAATCAGTACATCTTTTTGAACACCACTTGGAAAAAGTAGGGGACATAAATGTCCATTACCAAGAGTGGCTTGGTAGCACCACTACTGACTGCGCTGGTCAAATCCTTAAAGACATATCATCTGCTGCAGGCCCAGTCTGATAGATGAGAGAACCAGCGAGAGAGAAAAACTTAATTGACCTTGTCCTTGCCACTTACCAGGCGCAGATGCATCTATGATGTGTTGGTAGGCATGGCCATCGCACGTACAGCCCTTGTGAAGACAAAGTCTTGTCATCATACTGAGGATACCCTCTATTGTGTGGTGTGGCACTACCACCATGCTAAATGGTAATAGCTTCAGAACAGATCTAGCAGTTCAAAACTGAACATCTATGAGCAGCTGTGGGCTATTAGCAGCTGTGGAATTGTATTTAACCACAATTTGTAACCTCATGGCCCAGCATATCCATCACTGTACCATGCTATCAAGTCAGGGGACCAACCCTGGTTCAGTGAGGAATGTAGTAGAGCATGCCAGAAGCAGCAGCAGTCATACCTAAAAATGAGGTACAAACCTGGTGAAGCTACAACACAGAACTACATGCATGCTAAACAGCTGAAGCAGCATGCTATAAACAAAGCTAAGCGATCCCACAAGCAATGGTTTAGCTCAAAACTCTGCAGTCTTGCCACATCCAGCCGTGAATGGTGGTGGACAATTAAACAACTAACAGGACAAGGAGACTTCATGAACATCTCCATCCTCAATGATTGTAGAGCCTAGTATGTCAGTGCAAAGGACAAGGCTGAAGCATTTATAAGCATCTTCAGCCAGAAGTACTGAGTGGGTGATCCACCTCAGCCTTCTGCTGAAGTCCTCATCATCACTGATGCCATTCTTCAGTCAATTCGATACACTCCACTTGGTAACAAAAATCAGCTGAATGCACTGGATACAGAAATAGCTACGGGCCCAGCAACATCCCAGATGTACTGCTGAACATCGGTGCTCTGGAAGTAGCTGCACCTCAAGCCCAGCTGCCCCAGTACAGCTATGACACTGGCATCTACCTGACAAAGTGGAAATTGTCCAGATATGTCCTGTCTACAAAAAGCAGGATGAATCCAGTGTGGCCAAGTACTGCCCCTTCAGCCTACTCTCAATCATCAGCAAAGTGATGGGTGGTGACATTGACAGTGCTGTCAAGCCACACATACTCCCCAGTAACCTGGCTGATTAGTGCTCAGTTTGGGTTCCACCAGGACCACACAGCTCCAGACCTCATTACAGCCTTGGTTCAAGCATAGACAAAAGAGCTGAATTAGAGGTGAGGTAAGAGTGATTGCCCTTGACATCAAGGCAGCATTTGACAGTGTGGCATCAAGGAGCCCTAGCAAAACTGAAGGTAATGGGAATTGGGGAAAATGTTCCACTGGTTGGAGAGAGAACTAGCCTAAAGGAAGATAAATGGTTGTGGTTGTTGGAGGCCAATCATCTCAATCCCATGACATTCCTACAGGGCAGGGCAGTATCCTATGCCCAACCATCTCAGCCAGAATACAGGGGATAAAAGTTATGCTTTCACTATACAAAACTCTGGTTAGACCACACCAGGAGTACTGTGAGCAAGTCTGGACACCACACCTTAGGAAAGATATATTGGCTTTGGAGGGAGTGCAATGTAGATTTACCAGAATACCTGGATCCCAAGGGTTAAATTATGAGGAGAGGTTAAACAAACTCAGGTTGTTATTTGCTAGAATTTAGAAGGTTAAAGGGTGATTTAATTGAAGCTTAAGATATTAAGGGGAATAGATATGGTAGATAGAGAAATTATTTCCACTGATTGGGGAGTCTAGGACTTTCGGAAGTGAAATTAGAAAACTTCCCTACACGTGAAGTTGGGTAGAAGTTTGAAACTCTTCTGCAAATGGCAATTGATGCTAGATCATTTGTTAGTTTTAAATCCTGAGATTGATATATTTTTGCTATCCAGTGGTATTAAAGGATGTGAGGGAAAGGTGGATATATGGAGTTAAGTTGCAGATCAGTCATAAAGAACAAAGAACAAAGATAATTACAGCACAGGAACAGGCCCTTTGGCCCTCCAAGCCTGCGCCGATCCAGATCCTCTCTCTAAACATGTCGTCTATTTTCTAAGGTTCTGTATCTCTTTTCTTCCTGCCCATTCATGTATCTGTCTAGATACATCTTAAAAGACTCCATCGTGCCCGCATCTACCACCTCCGCTGGCAATGCGTTCCAGGTGCCCACCACCCTCTGCGTAAAGAACTTTCCACGCATATCCCCCCTAAACTTTTCCCCTTTCACTTTGAACTCGTGTCCTCTAGTAATTGAAACCCCCACTCTGGGGAAAAAGCCTCTTGCTATCCACCCTGTCTATACCTCTCATGATTTTGTACACCTCAATCAGGTCCCCCCTCAACCTCCGTCTTTCTAATGAAAATAATCCTAATCTGCTCAACCTCTCTTCATAGCTAGCGCCCTCCATACCAGGCAACATCCTGGTGAACCTCCTCTGCACCCTCTCCAAAGCATCCACATCCTTTTGATAATGTGGCGACCAGAACTGTACGCAGTATTCCAAATGTGGCCGAACCAAAGTCCTATACAACTGTAACATGACCTGCCAACTCTTGTACTCAATGCCCCGTCCGATGAAGGAAAGCATGCCGTATGCCTTCTTGACCACTCTATTTACCTGCGTTGCCACCTTCAGGGAACAGTGGACCTGAACACCCAAATCTCTCTGGACATCAATTTTCCCCAGGACTTTTCCATTTACTGTATAGGAACAGTCATGATCTGATTGAATGGCAGAACAAGCTTGAGAGGCTAAATGGCCTACTCCTGTTCCTATGTTCAGCTGATTCATCAATGACCTTCCTGCCATCATAAGGTCAGAAGTGGGGATTTTCACAGTGTTCAGTTCTACTGCAACTTCTCAGCTAATGAAGCAGTCTCTGCCCACATGCAGCAAGGCCTGGACAACATATAGGCTTGGGCTGACAAGTGGTAAGTAACATTCACACCACACTAGTGCCTGACAATGACCATCTCCAACAAGAGAGAGTCTAACCATCTCCCCTTGATATTCAATGGCATTATCATTGCTGAATCTCCCATCTTATAATGCGAATAAGTGATCTACTTTGGTAGAAAAAATAGAATATTTCTTAAACGGTGAGAGGTTGGGAATTTAGTGTCCAGAGAGACCTGGATGTCCTTGTTCATGAGTCACTAAAAGCTAGCATGCAGGTGCAGTAAGCAATTAGGAAGGCAAAGGGGATTTGAGTACAGCGGTAAAGATCGAGGCCTTGCTGCAATTGTATAGAGCCTTGGTGAGACTGCACCTGTATTATTGTGTACAATTTTGGTCTCCTTATCTAAAGAAGGATATACTTGCCATAGATGGGGTGCAACGGAGGTTCACCACACTAATCCCTTGGGTGGTGAAGTTGTCTTATGAGGAAAGATTGAGGAAACTGGGCCTGTATTCTCTAGAGTTTCAAAGAATGAGAGGTGATGTCATTGAAATTCTTACCGGTCATGACAGGGTGGATGTAGTTAGGATGTTTCCCCTGGCTGGTGAGTTAAGAACCAGGGGACATAGTCTCAGAATTAGGTGTAGGCCATTTAAAACTGAGATGAGGAGGAATTTCTTCACTTAGAGGGTGATGAATCTTTGGAATTCTCCACCCCAGAGGGCTGTGGAAGTTCAATCACTGAACATGTTCAAGACAGAAATCGATAGATTTTTGGAGACAAATGACATCAAGGGATATGGCAATAGGGCGGGAAAGTGGCATTGAGGTAGATAATCAGCTATGTTATTGAATGATGGAGCAGGCTCAACAGGCTGAATGCCCTACTCCTGTTACTTTGTCCCTATGTCAGTGACTAGATTTAAAGTGATTGGTAGAAAGATTAGAGGGGAGATAAGGGTAGTAGAGGTAGAAACCCTCAACTTGTTTAAATGGTGTCTGGAAATGCACCTCAAGTGCCGTAACCTGCAAGGCTATGGACCAAATGCTGGAAGGTGGGATTAGGCTGGGTGGCTTGTTTTTCAGCCGGCGCAGACACAATGGGCCAAGTGGCCTCTTTCTGAGCCATAAACTTTCTCTGAAAACATCAACAGCCTCTGGGGGTGGGGGGGGGGTTACCATTAACCAGAAACTTATCTGGCTACAAGAGTAAGTCACAGGCTGGGAATTCTGTGATGGGTAACTCACCTCCTGACTCCTCAAAGCCTGTCCACCATCTATAAGGCACGTGCTTGATGGATTACCCTCCACTTGCCTGGATGAGTACAGCTTCAGCAACACTCAAGAAGCTCGACACCATCCAGTCCCAAGCAGCCTGCTTGATGGGCACCTCATCTACCACCTTAAACATTAACTCCTTCCGCCACTGGCGCACAGTGGCAGCAGTGTGCATCATCTACAAGATGCACTGCAGCAACTCTCTAAAGCTTTTTCAACAGCACCTTCCAAATCCACGACTTCTACCACCTAGCAGGACAAGCACAGCAGATGCATGGGAACACCGCCACCTGCAAGTTCCCCTCCAAGTCACACACCATCCTGACTTGGAACTATATTGCCGTTCATTCACTGCTAGGTCAAAAGGCTGGAATTCTCCCTAACAGCACTGTTGGTGTACACCCCGCACAGTGGCGGAGTGGTTAGCACCGCAGCCTCACAGCTCCAGGGACCCGGGTTCGATTCCGGGTACTGCCTGTGTGGAGTTTGCAAGTTCTCCCTGTGTCTGCATGGGTTTTCTCCGGGTGCTCCGGTTTCCTCCCACAAGCCAAAAGACTTGCAGGTTGATAGGTAAATTGGCCATTATAAATTGTCACTAGTATAGGTAGGTGGTAGGGAAATATAGGGACAGGTGGGGATGTTTGGTAGGAATATGGGATTAGTGTAGGATTAGTATAAATGGGTGGTTGATGTTCGGCACGGACTCGGTGGGCCGAAGGGCCTGTTTCAGTGCTGTATCTCTAATCTAAACCCCATGGACTGCAGTGGTTCAAGAAGGCAGCTCACCACTGCCTTCTCAAGGGCAATTAGGGAAGGACAACAAATACTGGCCTTACCAATGTTGCACCCATCCCATGATAGAATTTTAAAAAGTGGAACAGTATTCAATTTGAAAGTGTTGATGGTGCAATGTTTCCCTGAAACGGGGATAATTGGGCTCTTATATTGATCCTCTGGTTCCTGTTATTCAGATAAAGTTTTTTTACAAGTAAGTAGGAGGATCCTTTTTCTTTCTCTCTCTTAGATTCAAAAATTTGGATGGCACCAGAGGCGCTGAAAAGCAAATTGATCTTAAAAAGTGACATCTGGTCCACAGGATGTATATTGCTCGAGATGATGACGTGCAGCGTGATGGACGTATAAAGCCCTTTTCCACTTCTTTCTTCTCTGTGACAACCTTCTTGGGGAGCACGTAAAAAAAAAAAAATTGTTCCATCTCCTCTGCTGGTACTGGCTCACTGGGGTGCTGGTCCCACACGCACCGACACTCCCCGGGGTACAGGTTCCAAGGTCACAGATGCTCCCTGGGATACGGGTTCCGTGTCTGCTTTGCAATGACTTGCTGATATGATGACGGGCTTCTGAGAATGTACTAGTATTTACAGGGGGACCCCAGGAGTGTGTCAGTAATTACAGGGTGGGCCAGGGGAATGTGTCAGTATTTACAGGGAGTCCTTGGACATCTCATAGTACCTACAGGGTGGTCCCTGGTAGTGTGCTAGTGTTTACAGGAGATCCCCAGAAGTGTGTCAGTATTTACAGGGGGTCCCCGGGAACATGTCAGTATTTATAGGGGGTCTCTGGGAAATGTAGCAGTATGTCTAAGGAGCAGAGTGGCAGCTATTGGTGTTTCTGGCATTGTCAGCAATCGCACACCTCTCCCCACCACCAACCCCCAACCCAGCCTGCACCAACTCCTGGTTGGTTAAGCAGAGTTCTTTTCCGGATGGGATCCTGGTGTAACCAAGGGATAAAGATCCTGTGGACTCTCAGTCTGGTGGCCTGTGCGCAAACCTGCCGCTGTGGAACCTGTAAACCCTTCCCAGCCCACTGCGCCCCCCCCCCCCCCCCTGCCGCACCCCCAACCCTGACACCTGCCAGGATCAGCACCGTCCAGAACATGAGGGGAGGAGTAACTGTAGGTATCTTCTTATGCTTTTCTCTTCTCCAATGTGTATGCCAACTGGTGCAAATGTATTTTCCAAATTCTGTTTCACAAGGAAAATGAGTTTGAACAGCTGGTAAAGGTCATCAGAAGCAACAGTAAATATCTGGAAGCTGTCCTGGAGAAACTCCATGCGGAGCAGAAATACACACCCAGTTTGTGCAAGTTGGTGCGAATCATGTTGGAACCAGATCCTACTTTTAGAATTAGTGCAACGTAAGCAACCGGATGGGAGGGGCGGTACCATATTAATGCAGCTTGCTAGAGGAGTAACAGATATCCGGGAATAAGTTAGAGGCTGGAATCTAATCCAGGGGTTTGGTGGTGGTGGGAGTACATATAGAATTACAGGTACCTGGGAATGAAACGTGGGCTAGAATCTAATTGAGGGGTTCGGAGGGATTTTATAGAATAACAGATATTTTGGAGTGAGTTGCAGACTGGAATCTAATTGAGGGCTTTGGGTGGTTTATATACAATATCATAGAGTTTTACAGCAATATCAGATACCCGCAAGTGAGTTACAGACATTTCTTCACTACTATTCCTCCCTCAGCCTCTGCACCAAGCGACTCCTCATTCTGATGGTGACTTTAACCTCCATCTCAACTCATCAGGTTTTCTGTTCTGAGTTCACTGTCCTCCTATCTTCCCTTAATTTCTCCCTCCGTATAAACCCCCCCAAATCCATATTCTCAGCCACCCCCTTGACCTTGTCATCTCACATGTCCTTGCTACTCTCATCATATCGATCACAGATAAGGCCATCTCTGATCACTTCCTTGTATCATCCACCACCCACATGCTCCATCCATATCCCAACCGTATTTCCTCCTGGAAGAAACTATTCCCCAGTTCTCTCTCAACTGTACTTTCAAAATCCTAACTGCCTAGTCTTCGGTCCTCTGGTCACCGTACCATTTCTGCAGCTTCTGATTTGCTGAACCATGCCCTCAATTCCACCTTCGATGCCCTCATCCCCATTAAAATCATTACTCTCCTTCACCCTGGCTATTCCACACTCTTTCTCTCCCCCCCCCCCCCCCCCCCCCAAAAATGGCTCTCATTTCCACTTGCTTAAGTCCAAGGGATGCAGACCTGAATGGATAGGGCGGACAACTGGTTTAGCCATTCATTGTCAGATCTGGCTGGACGACGTAAAACACTATCGAGTCCTGCTGTTGTCTGTGAAAACTGCTCACTATTCTAGTATCAACATGGAATGCAAAGATAGCCGCTGACTACTTTTCTCTACTGCAGACTGTCTTCTTAAAACCCCTCTCCCCGTCTTCTCCACCCTCATCTCTAAGAATAAGTGTAAAGACTTCTTTGTCACTAAGATTGAGATCATCTGATTGGCCGCCTCTGCCACTTCGCCCACTTCCCCTAATTCCCCTGGCCAAACTTCCTCTAAAGTACCCCCCACCCTAGCCTTTAACGTGCATCTGTCTCTAGGTTCTCTTCTACCTCCCTTCTCTGATGTCAACTTGTCCCCATGTTAGCTGATACAAATTAGGAGCAGGAATAGACTACTGAGCCCCACAAGCCTGCGCCATTCAATAAGATCATGGCTGATCTGATTGTAACCTCAACTCCACATTCCTGCCTATCCCCGATAACCTTTCACCCCCTTGCTTATCAAGAATCTATCTACCTCTGCCTTAAAAATAGTCAAAGACTCTGCTTCCACCACCTTTTGAGGAAGAGAGTTCCAAAGACTCACGACCTTCTGAGAGAAAAAAATTTCTCCTCATCTCTGTCTTAAATGGACAACCCTTTATTTTTAAACAGTGACCTCGAGTTCTAGATTCTCCCACAAGAGGAAACATCCTTTCCACATCCACCCTGTCAAGACCCCTCAGAATCTTATATGTTTCAATCAAGTTGCCTCTTACTCTTCTAAGCTCCAGTGGATACAAGCCTAGCCTGCCCCACCTTTGTTTCTATATTCCTCCATCATTACCATCAAGCCAGGGGGCTGACACTAATTCAATGAGGAGTGTAGGATCGCATTCCAGAAGAAGTACCCTAAATATGAGGCGCCAACCTGGTGAAGCTACAGGACCACAATTCATGCTAAACAGCAAAATAAGCATGCTATAGTCAGAGCTAAGCGACCTACAGTTCAGATCCATCCTCTGCAGTCCTGCCACATCCAGTCATGAATGGTGGTGGACAATTAAACAACTAGCTCCACAAATATCCCCATCCTCAATGATGGAGGATCCCAGCATATCAGTGCAAAAGAAAAGACTCAAGCATTTACAACCATTTTCAGCCAGTAGGGCTGAGCACATGATCCATCTCAGCCTCTTCCTCGGGTCCCTGTCATCACAGACTTCAGCCCATTTGATTCATTCCATGTGATAGCAAGTATTGACTGAGCTTATTGGATATGGCAAAGGCTGTGGGCCCCAACAACATCCCGGATGTAGTGCTGAAGACTTGTGTTCCCAAACGAGCCCGCCTTTAGTCAACTGTTCCAGTACAGCTACACCATTGGCATCTACCCAACAATGTAGAAAATAGCCCAGGTATGTCCTGTCCACAAATAGGACAAATCTAATCCGGCCAATTACTGCCCCTTCTATCATCGGCAAGGTGATGGAGGGTTTCGTTGGCAGTGCTATAAAGTGGTACCTCCTCGCCAATAACCCACTCACTACTCACTTTGGGTTAGAGTGAGGTGAGAGTTACTACCCTTGGCATCAAGGTAGCATTTGACCAAATGTGGCATCATGGAAGCCCAGTAAAATTGAAGTCAGTGGGAATCGGTAAAAACTCTACACTGGTTGGAGTCATACCTAGCACAAAGGAAGATAGTTGTGGTTGTTGGAGGCCAATCATCTCAGCCCCAGGACATGGCTGCAGGAGTTCTTCGGGGCAGTGTCCTAGACTCAACCGTCTTTGGCTGCTTCATCAATGACCTTCCCTCCATCATAATATTAGAAGTGGGGATGGTCGCTGATGATTGTACAGTGTTTGGTTCTGTTTGCAGCTCCTCAGATACTGGACCAGCCATATAAAAACTGGCTGGGAATTCTGCAGGGAATAACATATCTGACTCCACCTTTTTAAAAATTCTTTCGTAGGATGTGAGTGTCACTGGCAAAGCGAACATTTGCTGCCCATCCTTAATTGCCCTTGAGAAGGCAGAAGTCAGCATGTGTTGGAATGCTTCCCACCTGTCTGGATGAGAGTAGCTCCAACAACACTGAAGAAGCCCGATGCCATCCAGGACAAAACAGCCCGCTCGATTGGCACCCCACTGTGGCAGCATTGTGCACTGTCTACAAGATGCACTGCAGCACCTTCCAAACCTGCAACGTCAACTACAAGGGCAGTAGATGCATGGAAACACCACCACCTCCAAGTTACATACCATTCTGACTTGCAACTATGTCGCTGTTCTGTCACTAAGTCAAAATCCTGGACGTCCCTTCCTAGCAGCACTGGGTGCACCTACAGCACATGGACTGCAGCGGTTCAAGAAGGCAGCACACCACCATCTTCATGAAGGCAATTGGGGATGGGAAGCAAATGCTGGCTTGCAAGCGATGCCCGCATCTCTTTTTCCCCCCCCCCCCTCGGGGGAAAACATACCTGGGAGTGAGTTACAGGCTGGAATCTAATCAAGGGGTTCGGGTGACCTACATATAGAAATATCTACGAGTGAGTCAGAGGCTGGAATCTAATTGAGGGTTTCAGAAGCTTTATAGAGTAACAGATACCCAGAGTGAGTTACAGACTGGAACGTAATTGAAAGGTTATAAACCGAGGAACAGAATCCTGTTACTCCTTCAATATAATTCTGTTTTTGCCTGTGGAACAAATATATTTCGCTCAATCAGGCCAGAGAGGTTTGTTGGATGTAAATTCCATGCAATGTACTATTTTGTGAATTGTGTGCCCAGATGTGGCATATTCCAGGGAGTCAAAACTTTCTATTTATCATTTACAGCACAGGTTAGATACAGAGTAAAGCTCCCTCTACACTGTCGCATCAAACAATCCTAGGGTAGGGGTGCTGCATGCGTTAGATATAGATCATTCCATATGCCTCACAATACATGTCAGTGGACTGCCACTTCAACCCCAGTAAAAACAGCTCTCCTAAGGTGTCCAGAGTCAGATTAGCTGTTGGTGCTGAAATAGTTTGGTGCTATGGGCAATGAGAAAGTTAGCTAAGTCAGTCTGGTTTGCGTTTGGACCTGTGATTAGCTAGAATCTCTCTGTTCCGTGCCTGAGCTGGTGAAAGGTTAATGCATTTGATTCTACGAGTGTTGGATTTGTGTTTCCCTGAAGGGCGCTGGTGGAACGACAGTATGTGAAGGAGTCGCTGGTCATCTGTGGCTCCTCTCTATCCGGAGTAAAGAAGTCAGCAGAGGCTGGGCAAAATATGCCACAGGGACAAGGCATTGAGAAGCTACTTGGTAAGCAGCATCTGCACCTCAATCCTGGACCAAACTGAATTAACTGCTTCATTTGCTGGTCTGTTGATTTTATCTGGAGTAAAGCATTCCAGGGAATTGTTCTACTCAGAGGGGGTATATTATCCAGTTGGTACTGATCACACACAGACCTTTATAGCACAACAGCACTTTCTTCCCCTGTGCCTCTTCTTAACACCGGCATTAACATGTTAACGCTGCCCATTAAGTTTTTTGCATCACTGCAGTGCTGGACAGGCAATATACCCAGCATGGAGGGGAATCTTAAAATAGGATTATCAATTCTCACCCAATTACTGGAAGTTATTTGTCAGCTCACTTGAGAATTTTGTCCTAGCACCTTAACCAACTCATTTAAAGATAACAAGGTCTTTCAATTCTACTACAGTGCTGTTAACTGAACACGCAATGTGTACAAGGGAACAAGTGGAGGCCATTCAACTCCTCGAGCCTGCTCTGTCATGCAATTAGATCTTGGTTGATTTGTAGCTTAACTCAATCAATCTGCCTTGGTTCTGTAACTCAGAATACCCTTACCCAACAAAAATCTATCAATTTCTGTTTTGAAATTTTCACTTGACCATCATCCTCAACATCTTTTTGGGGGAGACAGTACCAGATTTGCATGACCCTTTGTGTGAAGAAATGCTTCCTGACAACACTCCTGAACAGTCTGGCTCTCATTTTAAGGCTATGCACCCTTGTTCTGGTGTCCCCTACCAGAGGAATTAGTTTCTGTCTATACCGTATCAACTCCTTTAATCATCTGAAACACCTCACCCCATAATCTTCAACACTCAAGGAAATACAAGCCTAGTCTGTACAACCTGGGCCCATCATTTCACCCTTTTAGCCCGGTATCATATGAACAGGAATAGACCATTTAGCCCTTCGAGCCTGTTCTGCCATTCAATGAGATCATGGCTGATCCGCAGCCTAATTCCACATACATGTCTTTGCCCCATATCCCTTAACACCATTGGTTAACAAAAATCTATCAATCACAGATTTAAAATTAACAATTGATCTCTCATTTTTGCTGTTGCATAAGAGTTCCAAACTTCTACCACCCATTGTGCGTAGAGGTGTTTCCTAATTCCACTCCTGATAGGCCTGGCCCCAATTTTTAGACTCTGCACCCCCCCCCACCACCCCACCCCCAGTCCTAGACTCCCCAACCAGCAGAAATAGTTTTTCGCTATCTGAACGGCCACCTTCAGTGTCATGATTCTGACATTACCCGATCTGTTCTCCTGAATAGCTTGAAAACTTTGATCAAATTACCCCTTAACCTTCCAAATTGCAGGGAATACAAACCTAGTTTGGGTAATCCCTCTTCATAATTTAACCCTTGGAGTCCATGTGTTATTCTGGTAAATCTATGCTGCATTCCCTCCAAGGCCAATATATCCTCCTAAGTTATGGTGCCCAGAACTGTACACAGTACTTCAAGTGTGTGCATGGGAAGGCATGTGCATGGAATGGGAGAGTGCACATACAGAGGGCAGGAAGGCGTGTGTGCAGAGCAGGAGGATGTACATCTAACAATGGAGTCTATCTTTGCTGTATGTTGGAGATGTGTGGATGTGTATTTGATTTCCACCTAGCTGCTCCAGTATAACATCTAAATGCCCCTGTCTGTGTTGTTGCAGAGTTTATGCAGATTCACGTTGATATTGAAGAAATTCAGAAGTCTTCCCTGAAATACATGATTTACTTGTTGCATGAAGCAGAGGGTAAGTGAATGTTTTCTCCTTCAGTACAGTTCTCAGGATAATGACCTGGCTCAGCAGATCTCTCAGTCTGCAGGTTATGCCCTCCATGGTTGATAGTCTCCCTACTATCTATTGGGGCACTCACACATAAAGAGTGACCACTTGGCTGTGGAACCCGTACCACAGTGAGAGTTAGTGTCTCTGGAACCTGAGAGTCCGTGTGTGTGGAACCTGAAAGAGAGAGACTGAGACACCAGTCAGTGCACAGATATCTTCCTAAGGGAGAGGGACTGAGAGACACCAGTCAGTGTACAGATTGCAGTTTGTAACCTCTATAGTGATGGAAGTTTCCAGTGATTTAACTGCTGAGGGCTGTTCCCAATTAGAGATGCCCACTGGAAATGCCCTGAAGTGAAATGTTAATTTCATTGGTTTACTTTGCAGTGCTTGAGGCCAGCACACGAATCATTCCAGTCCTGATCTCTGTTTTGAAGTGCCACACAGACTGCTTGGAGGTGCAGGCTCAGGTGTGCCAGATACTCCTGAAGTTTGCAACTAAAGGTAGGACAACAATATTCAGCCATTTGTGTCTGGTTGTGTGCTCTCTGATCAGCAGCTTCAGTTTCTTCTGTTGCATTCGTTCCTGAGGTCCAATGGCTATATAAGTACATAATCCAACCTGACTCGCTAATGCAATATTGAGAGTGCACTACACTGCACTGCACTGTCAGACAGGCAGCATTGAGCGCGTGCTGCACTTTTGGAGGATCAAGACTGAGGGAGCACTGCACTGTCGGAGGAGCAGTACTGAGGGAGCGCTGTACTGTCCTAAGGGCAGTACTGAGGGAGCACTGTACTGTCGGAGGAGCAGTGCTGAGGGAGTACTGCACTATCAGAGTTGCCATCTTCTCATAATGACAATAAACTGAGGTCCTGTCTGCCCTCAAGGTTGGATGTAAAAGATCCCGTGGCACTACTGGAAGAAGAGGGAGAGTTCACCTTGGTGTCCTGGCCCAAATTTAATCCCCAACCAACGTCACTGAAAAAACAGTGTGTGTGTGTGTGTTGTCTTTCCAATCAGCAAGTGCACATGAACATTGCAGAAGTACTCTGAGCTGTCCTAACTATCTTTTGATTCCCTGCAGCCACAGAGGACAGTGTGGAAGAAGGTATTTTGTTCAGTGACAGTGTGATCAACATCATTCTTTCAGTAATGGAATCACGGCGCAAGTGTGTGGAGCTCCAGCAAGTCATCTGCAACCTCCTCATGGTGCTGTCAGGAAGTGGTAGGTTTGCACATTGACAGACCAAGTTCTAGTGTAGTTTGGAGAAGTAGCGTCAGTCATTACGGCACAGAAGGAGGCCATTGAGTCCATGCTGGCTTCCTGCAGAGTAATCCCAGTCAGTCAGTTTGCCCTGCTCTATCCCTGTAGCCCTGCAAGTTTATTTTCCTTAAGTGCCCATCCAATTTTGTTTTGAAATCATTGATCATCTCTGCTTTAACCATCCTTGTAGGAAATGAGTCATTGCCACTCACTGCGTGAAAAGTTCTTTCTCACATTTCCCCAGCATCTCTTGCCCAAAATCATAAATCTGTCTCCCCTCGTCCTTGTACCATAAACTAATGGGAACAGCTTTTCTTTGTCTACCTTATCTAAACCTGTCATAACCTTGTACACCTCTATCAAATCTCCCCTCAATCTCCTTTGCTCCAAGGAGACCAGCCCAGCTTCTCCAGCCTAACCTTGTAGCTAAAATTCCTCATCCCTGGAACCATTCTGGTAAATCACCTCTGTCCTCTCAAGGACCCTTGAATCCTTCCTAAAGTGTGTGACCAAAACTGGACGCAATACTCCAGTTGTGGCCCAACCAGAGCTTTGTAAAGATTCAGCATAACCTCCCTGCTTTTGTACTCAATACCTCTATTTATGAAATCAAAATAGAAAGTGCTGGAAATACTGAGCAGGTCTGGCAGCATCTGTGGAGAGAGAAACAGTTAACGTTTCAGGTCAATAACCCTTCATCAGAACTTGGAAAAGTTAGAAATGTAATAGGTTTTAAGTAGGTCAAATGGGGTGTGGGGGTTGGAAAAAGAACAAAAGGGAAGGTCTGTGATAGGTGGAAGATGGGAGACGTTGCAGTCGATTTGGTATCATCCTCACTGTTTGCCACACTTCCAAGTTTCGTATCATTGGCAAATTTTGAAATTTTACTCTGTATTCCAACATCCAAGTCATTTATATACATCATAAAAAGCACTGGTCCTAGCACTGACCCTAGGGGAACACCACTCTCTACCATCCTCCAGTCTGAAAAACATTTACCACGATTCACTGTTTTCTGTCCTTAAACCAATTTTTTTATCCAAGCTGACAGGAACCCTCCTTGAGCCTCAATTTTGTTAACCAGCTTTTTGTGTGGTACTTTGGTGTCACACAAAAGTCAGGCAATGATGATTTCCAATAACATACGAGCAGGAGTAGGCCATTCAGCCCATCGAGCCTGCTCCAGCATGCAATACAATCATGGCTGATCATCCACTTCAATGCCTTTTCCCCACGCTATCCCCATATCTGTTAAAGTCATTGGTATTCAGAAATCTGTCAATCTCTGCTTTAAACATATTCATTGACTGAGCTTCCACAGCCCTCTGGGGTAGAGAATTTCAAAGATTCACAACTCTCTGTGTAAAGAAATTTCTCGTCATCTTGGTCCTAAGTGGCTTCCCCCTTATTTTGAAATTGTGTCCCCTGGTTCTAGACTCCCCAACCAGGGGAAACATCTTACCTGGATCTACCCTGTCTATTAGAGGCCTGTTACCCGACCCGAACCCGACGATATGTGTCGGGTTCGGGTCGGGCCAGGCCCATCTTCCGGGGCTGGCTTTTGGGCTCGGATCGGGTTGGGCTGAGTCCAAGTCGGGTTGGGCCGGACACACACGGTAAGGGCTCTGCCGGTTAGTATTGAAATTTTAAAAACTTACTTGAGCTGGGAGTCTAGGACGAAACTGAGACTGCGCAGTGAGTGAGTGACATCACTATGATGTCATCATGCATGCGCTGCAGGTTCGGTGTCAGGAGGGTAAGTAAAGGGATGGTTGGGTCGGGCTTGGGGCAAAATCGGAGGGCCTAGGGCTGGCTTGGGCTCGGGTCCGCTGCAGTTCGGTCGGGTTCGGGTCAGGTTTTTTCTCCCGACCTAAAGCATACCTCTACTGTCTATCCCTTTAAGTATTTTGTAGGTTTCAATGAGATCACCTCTCATTCTTCAAAATTCTAGAGAATACAGGCCCAGTTTCCCCTCCAGCTTTGAGGATTGAACATTAAGTTCAATAAATTCAGAGCATGACTGGTCTTTTGTTTATATTTTACATTTTTTATTTTATTTTTTAACCATGTGCCTATTTTTCATGTCAGAGCTGCTCATTATTCTGCTATTAACACTCTCTCTGAACTAATGCTTTGTCTATCACCCCAAGCATTAACACACTCTTTGCCTTTGTCCCAGGACAGCTTTATTATTTAATCTCTCCTGCCCTCTGCCCTATCATGCACCTTCCCTTTTGTTCTCTTCTCTGCCACCCCCGCCACTTCACTTGTTTTAAACCTAATTCTTTTCTGACCTTTGCCAGTTCTGATGAAAGGATACAGACCTGAACCGTTAACTCTGCTTCTCTCTCCACAGATGCTGCCTGACTGCTGAGTATTCCAGCATTTTCTGTTTTTATTTCAGATTTCCAGCATTTTCAGTATTTTGCTTTTATCCCAGTTTTCCCAATCTCTCTTCGTAGGACAGTCCCGCCATCCCGGGAACAAGTCTGATGAACCTTCGCTGCACTCCCCTATGGCAATAATATCCTCCCTAAGGTAAGGGGACCAAAGCTGCACAGAGCATATATCACCCTCTTTGTCTCTAATAGGACTCGCCCCGCCTCTTTCTACCCGCTTATTATTAGCTTGCCAGTAGATGATTTTTGGATTCCCTTTTATGTTTCTGACATTCTATTCTCATATTCTCTCTTTGCCAGTCTTATTTTCCTCTTCGCTGTACTCCACTCAACTTACTGTATTTGGTCTGGTTCTTGCTTGAATTCACCTAACATGCATCAAAGGAACATAGGAAATAGGAGCAGGAGTAGGCCATTCAGCCCTTCAACCTGCTGCACCATTCAATTAGATCATGGCTGATCTACCTCAACGCTATCTTCCTGCACTATCCCCATATCCCATGATATCTTTAATATCTAGAAATCTCTCGATCTCTGTCTTGAACATACTCAATGACTGAGCCTCCACAGCCCTCTGGGGTAGAGAATTCCACAAATTCACCCTCTGAGTGAAGAAATTCCTCTTCATCCCAGTTCTAAATGACCTACGTCTTATTCTGAGACTGTGTCTCCTGATTCTAGACATCCCCAGCCAGGGACAACATCCTTCCTGCATCTACCCTGTCGAGCCCTGTAAGAATTCTGAATGCTTCAATGAGATCACCTCTCATTCTTCTAAACTCTAGAGAATATAGGCCCAGTCTCCTCAATCTCTCCTCATAGGAAATTATACATCCTCTTTTTTTTGAACTGCTGCAATCTGTGTGGTGTAAGTATACCCACACAGTGCTTTTAGGGAGGGTGTTCCAGGATTGCTTTGACAGTGGGTTGGAGACGTGGGCAGTCTGGCCTGGCGCCCAGTTCAATTTTTAATGTGTGAACCCAAGTGTTTTCTTCAGAATAAGTTTTCAAACTCTTTTGTAAAAATGTATTGTTTCCCACAGAATCAGCCGGAAGGCTTATTGGGAAGGCCAATGGGATTCAGGCAATCATGAAGACCCTGAGACTGTACATCGACAACAGCCACATCTGCATTCCCTGCTGTGGCGCTCTGTGGAGTCTCGTCGTCAACAGTAAGTCTCGTCTTTCCTTCCCACTGTTGGGTGGATTATAATCCTAGCCCCTTTTTGGGACCATCCAAGATCAGACGCAGAGTTATAGAGTCTTTTATGGCACAGAAGGAGACCTTAGGGCCCATTGAGTCCATGCCAGATCTCCACAGAGCTATGCAGTTAGTCCCACTCCCCACCTCAATCCCTGTAGCCATGCAAGTCTATTTCTCTCAGATGGCCATCTAACATCCTTATGAAGTCATTGATCGTCTCTGCTTCCACCATCCTTGTGGGCAGCGGGTTCCAGGTAATTACCACCCGCTGTGTAAAAAGTGCTTTCTCTTATTCCCCCTGCATCTCTTGCCCAGAACTTACAGTCTATGTCTCCTAGTCCTTGTACCATTTGTTAAGTTAGACAAAGAAAAACTTTTCTCATTATCTAAAACTGTCATCATCTTGTACAGTTCTATTAAATCTTCCCTCAATTTCCTTTGTTCTAAGGAGAACAAACCCAGCTTTTCCAGCCTAACCTCGTAACTAAAATCCCCCATCCCTGGAACCATTTTGGTAAATCTCTGCACCCTCTCAAGGACCCTCACATCCTTCCTAAAGTGTGGTGACCAGAACTGGACCCAGTGCACCATTTGGGGCCTAACCAGAGCTTTATAAAGGTTCAGCATAACTTCCCTGCTTTTGTCAATGCCTCTGTTTATGAAGCCCAAGATCCCATATATTTTACCAACCATTCTCTCAATATGTCCTTCCACCTTCAAAGATCGATGCACATGCGCCCACAGCTCCATCTGTTCCTGCACACTCTTTAGAACTATGCTTTTAAGTATGTATTGCCTCTCCCTATACCTTCTACCAAAATGCATCACTTCACATTTGTCAGTATTAAATTCCATTTGCCACATGGTTGCCCTTGCTGCTAGCCTATCCATGTCCTGTTGCAGGCAGTTCATATCCTCACTGTTTGCCTCAGCTCCAAGTTTGGTGTCGTCAGCAAATTTGAGATTCTACTGTATTCCAAGATCCAAGTCATTTATATATAGCAAAAAAAGCAGTGGTCCTAGCCCTGACCCTTGAGGAACTCCACTGCCTACCATCCACCAGTCTGAAAATCAACCATTTACTACAACTCGCTGTTTTCTGTCCTTAAGCCAACTTTTTATCCAATTGGATACTGACCCTCCTATTCCATGTGCCTCAGTTCTGTTAACCAACCTTTTATGTGGTACCTTGTCAAATGCTTTCTTTAAATCCATATAAACAACATCTACCGCATTCCATTCATCAACCTTCTCTGTTCATCAAATAATTCAATTAGATTAGTCAAATATGATCTGCCTTTTACAAATCCATAAATCCCCATCCCCGCTTTACTTGCTTAAAATCTTTTACATTTCTTATATCTGCCAGTTCTGAAGACGGGTCACTGACCTGAAATGTTAACTCTGCTTCTCTCTTCACAGATGCTGCCAGACCTGCTGAGTTTTTCCAGCACTTTCTGTTTTTATTTCAGTTTTCCAGCATCTGCAGTATTTTGCTTTTATTTTACAAATCCATGTTAGCTATCCTTAATTACCTCAAACTGCGTGTCTGTTGATATTTTTCCTGATTTATTGTTTCTAAAACATTATCCACCATTGATGTTAAACTAACTGGCCTGCAGTTGCTAGGACTGTCTTTACAACCTTTCCTGAATAATTTCCTATTTGCCACTTTCCAATCCTCTGCCATCTCTCCCGTATCCAGGGAAGATTGGTATCTCCATCCCGACTTCCTTTAGCAACCTGGAATGCAAGCCATCCTGACCAGCTGCCTTAACCCTAAGCACAGACAAACATTTTAGTACCCCCATCTCAATTTTTATCCTAAACATGGCCTCCTTTTTCTTAGCTTCTACCAATATTTTGTCAGCCTCCATTTCCTTAGTGAACACTAATACAAAGTACTAGTTAAGTATATTCGCCTTGCCCTCTCTGTCCCTAATAGGCCCTACTCCTCCTCTTACTACTCGCTTACTATTTACATGCCAGTAGATAATCTTTGAGTTCCTTTTTATGTTGACTGCCATTCTATTTTCATATTCTCTTTGCCAGTCTTATTTTCCTCTTCACTTCCCCTCTCAATGTATTGTATAGGGCCTGGTTCTCATTTGATGAGTTCACCTGACGTGCATCATAGACCCTCTCACCATCTCTATCTTCCTCGTCCACTAAGGAGCCCTGTTCTTGGTTCCCCCAGCTTTCACCCTTCTCATCGTGTTGAAATTAGCCCTCTTCTAATCTAGATATTCTGCCCTATTTTGTTCCATGCTTTTCTGAATTACTAGTCCAAACCTTATGATATGATGATCACTCTTACCCAAGTGCTCCCCAACAGATACTTGGTCCACTTGGTCCTCCTCATTTCCCAGCACCAGATCCAGCAATGCCTCTTTTCTAGTTAGGCTGAGAATATACTGATCAATGAAGGTCTCCTGAACACATTTGAGGAATTCCTCTCCCTCCTTACCCTTTACTCTAAAATGATCCCAATCAATATTTGGGTAAAGTCCCCCAATATCACCACTCTGTAGTTCTTGAACATCTGTGAATTTACCTGCAAATTTGCTCCTCTATCTCTCTGTCACTATTTGGAGGCCAAAAGAATACCCCTAGTAGCGTGATCATACCCTTTTTACTCCTCAACTCTAACCAAATGGATTCTGTCCTTGCCCCTTCAAGGACCTCCTTCCTTTCCCGCACTGCAATATCTTTCCTAATCAGGACTGCTACCCCACCTCCCATTTTTCCTTCTCTATCTTTTCTGAACACTTTATATCCTTCTCAGATGATCACTCTCAATTTAAGGTTGAGAAAGACAGATCATAAAGACACTGGGTCTGAAGGACCTAGCTAAATCTACCTAAAGGAAAGGAAAGGAACCAGCTGAGAATATTACCATCCTCCAGATAGCCTTTTTTTTTAAACAAGTTTCAGCCAAATTATAATAACCTGGATATTATGAGGGTCCAGGAATCTCTCCTCAATAAAGTACCTCCCTACCAAAGAGTGTATGAAGACAGGTTCACGAGTTAGTGATGCAGACTACGTGAGACAATATAAATTCTAAATTATACAGAAGTTTATTCATGAACCAAACATGCAATTCACAGTTGGTGGGACAATCAATCACAACATTACTAGTTCTAGGAAAAGATAGAAAATACAACCTTATTTCTAGTAGAGAATCCAATTTTTAAAATCCAAATATTGTTACTGTAAAACATTTAAGTAAGAATATCCATCAATTATTAAAGTAACAGTTACCTTCAATGCCCGAGTAGAAGTCGAGAATTAGCGAGATACATCTGTCCCAGTTAAGGGAAGAATTATCATCGCCTTATTTATTTTATTTAGAGATACAGCACTGAAACAGGCCCTTCAGCCCACCAAGTCTGTGCCGACCATCAACCACCCATTTATACTAATCCTACATTAATCCCATATTCCTACCACATCCCCACTTTCCCTCAATTCCCCTACCACCTACCTATACTAGGAGCAATTTACAATGGCCAATTTACCTATCAACCTGCAAGTCTTTGGCTGTGGGAGGAAACCAGAGCACCCGGCGAAAACCCACGCAGTCACAGGGAGAACTTGCAAACTCCGCACAGGCAGTACCCAGAATTGAACCCGGTTCGCTGGAGCTGTGAGGCTGCGGTGCTTGCCACTGTGCCGCCCAAAACAAGTGTATTACTCCAGTAGTCCTACCTTTACTGAGAGAGATGCTGGAGTGAATCCAACAAATCTAAAAATCCAGTGTGTGCTCCCAATATTTATACTGTTTTTCAATTTGCACAACTAATTTCTTAAATATGGGGGTGTTACCTCAACTCTAAGCAAGTTTGTCCTTCTTGATTTCCCAAATAAAGCTGTATAACTTTTAATTTCTAGGTAGGTCTGTCCTCTTGGATTCCTAGGAAAGGTTGTGAAACTGTTAATTTCTGGGTAAGATGTGGGCCTCTGATTTCTAACAAAGCCAGGCTGGTAGCAAGCTGTGAGCCTCGTGATAGTTAGTTTTCATTAGTCATTTAACTGTGTTTCAAGATTATCATTCAGCTTTTGGGTTTGGTTAGCTTTGTCAAAAATTCAGTTGACTGGTTTAGGGCTATCAGCATTCTTTTCTTTCTTTTGGGCCTCCTTATCTCGAGAGACAATGGATACGCGCCTGGAGGTGGTCAGTGGTTTGTGAAGCAGCGCCTGGAGTGGCTATAAAGGCCAATTCTGGAGTGACAGGCTCTTCCACAGGTGCTGCAGAGAAATTTGTTTGTCGGGGCTGTTGCACAGTTGGCTCTCCCCTTGCGCCTCTGTCTTTTTTTCCTGCCAACTACTAAGTCTCTTCGACTCGCCACAATTTAGCCCTGTCTTTATGGCTGCCCGCCAGCTCTGGCGAATGCTGGCAACTGACTCCCACGACTTGTGATCAATGTCACACGATTTCATGTCGCGTTTGCAGACGTCTTTATAGCGGAGACATGGACGGCCGGTGGGTCTGATACCAGTGGCGAGCTCGCTGTACAATGTGTCTTTGGGGATCCTGCCATCTTCCATGCGGCTCACATGGCCAAGCCATCTCAAGCGCCGCTGACTCAGTAGTGTGTATAAGCTGGGGGTGTTGGCCGCTTCAAGGACTTCTGTGTTGGAGATATAGTCCTGCCACCTGATGCCAAGTATTCTCCGAAGGCAGCGAAGATGGAATGAATTGAGACGTCGCTCTTGGCTGGCATACGTTGTCCAGGCCTCGCTGCCGTAGAGCAAGGTACTGAGGACACAGGCCTGATACACTCGGACTTTTGTGTTCCGTGTCAGTGTGCCATTTTCCCACACTCTCTTGGCCAGTCTGGACATAGCAGTGGAAGCCTTACCCATGCGCTTGTTGATTTCTGCATCTAGAGACAGGTTACTGGTGATAGTTGAGCCTAGGTAGGTGAACTCTTGAACCACTTCCAGAGCGTGGTCGCCAATTTTGATGGATGGAGCATTTCTGACGTCCTGCCCCATGATGTTCGTTTTCTTGAGGCTGATGGTTAGGCCAAATTCATTGCAGGCAGCCGCAAACCTGTCGATGAGACTCTGCAGGCACTCTTCAGTGTGAGATGTTAAAGCAGCATCGTCAGCAAAGAGGAGTTCTCTGATGAGGACTTTCCGTACTTTGGACTTCGCTCTTAGACGGGCAAGGTTGAGCAACCTGCCCCCTGATCTTGTGTGGAGGAAAATTCCTTCTTCAGAGGATTTGAACGCATGTGAAAGCAGCAGGGAGAAGAAAATCCCAAAAAGTGTGGGTGCGAGAACACAGCCCTGTTTCACACCACTCAGGATAGGAAAGGGCTCTGATGAGGAGCCACCATGTTGAATTGTGCCTTTCATATTGTCATGGAATGAGGTGATGATACTTAGTAGCTTTGGTGGACATCCGATCTTTTCTCGTAGTCTGAAGAGACCACGTCTGCTGACGAGGTCAAAGGCTTTGGTGAGATCAATGAAAGCAATGTAGAGGGGCATCTGTTGTTCTCGGCATTTCTCCTGTATCTTACGAAGGGAGAACAGCATGTCAATGGTCGATCTCTCTGCACGAAAGCCACACTGTGCTATCAGCATAAAACCATCTTATCAAATATTACACTGTGGTAGCTTTTGTGACAGTTTACAAAACTATGTTATCAATGTTTTACCATGTGGTGAGATTCGTGACTTTAGGAGTGAATCCTTCTTATCAGAAGCTGCCTTTATGGCTCTAAGATGAGGCATGCTTTTTCACTCATGTCCATTTAGTAGTATAACCTGTTTGGAAGATGAACCCTTTTTAAATTTTTTAATCCCTGATTCATAGGAAAATAACTCTTTTAACCTTATAACCCCTTATTATGGCCAGATTCCTTCACATGAGATTGGTAGGGGAAGCGAAATAAACATGAGGGAGAAAGGAATAGATGATGGTGAGAGTGTGAAATGATGCAGGGGTGGAAGGAAGCTCATGTGGAGCAATAACACCAGTATATTCCTGATGGGCCGAATGGCTTGTTTCTGTGCTGGAAAGTCTGTGACATGTGGTGAGTGTAGCATGAACAAAGAACAAAGAAAATTACAGCACAGGAACAGGCCCTTCGGCCCTCCAAGCCTGCGCCGATCCAGATCCTCTATCTAAACATGTCGCCTATTTTCTAAGGGTCTGTATCTCTTTGCTTCCTGCCCTTTCATGTATCTGTCCAGATACATCTTAAAAGACGCTATCGTGCCCGCGTCTACCACCTCCGCTGGCAACGCGTTCCAGGCACCCACCACCCTCTGCGTAAAGAACTTTCCACGCATATCCCCCCCCTAAACTTTTCCCCTCTCACTTTGAACTCGTGGCCCCTAGTAATTGAATCCCCCACTCTGGGGGAAAAAGCTTCTTGCTATCCACCCTGTCTATACCTCTCATGATTTTGTACACCTCAATCAGGTGCCCCCTCAACCTCCGTCTTTCTAATGAAAATAATCCTAATCTGCTCAACCTCTCTTCATAGCTAGCGCCCTCCATACCAGGCAACATCCTGGTGAACCTCCTCTGCACCCTCTCCAAAGCATCTACATCCTTTTGGTAATGTGGCGACCAGAACTGCACGCAGTATTCCAAACGTGGCCGAACCAAAGTCTTATACAACTGTAACATGACCTGCCAGCCCTTGTACTCAATACCCCGTCCGATGAAGGAAAGCATGCCGTATGCCTTCTTGACCACTCTATTGACCTGCGTTGCCACCTTCAGGGAACAATGGACCTGAACACCCAAATCTCTCTGGACATCAATTTTCCCCAGGACTTTTCCATTTACTGTATAATTCACTCTTGAATTGGATTTTCCAAAATGCATCACCTCGCATTCGCCCTGATTGAACTCCATCTGCCATTTCTCTGCCCAACTCTCCAATCTATTTATATTCTGCTGTATTCTCTGAACGTCCCCTTCACTATCTGCTACTCCACCAATCTTAGTGTCGTCTGCAAACTTACTAATCAGACCACCTATACTTTCCTCCAAATCATTTATGTATATCACAAACAACAGTGGTCCCAGCACGGATCCCTGTGGAACACCACTGGTCACACGTCTCCATTTTGAGAAACTCCCTTCCACTGCTACTCTCTGTCTCCTGTTGCCCAGCCAGTTCTTTATCCATCTAGCTAGTACACCCTGGACCCCATGCGACTTCATTTTCTCCATCAGCCTACCATGGGGAACCTTATCAAACGCCTTACTGAAGTCCATGTATATGACATCTACAGCCCTTCCCTCATCAATCAACTTTGTCACTTCCTCAAAGAATTCTATTAAGTTGGTAAGACATGACCTTCCCTGCACAAAACCATGTTGCCTATCACTGATAAGCCCATTTTCTTCCAAATGGGAATAGATCCTATCCCTCAGTATCTTCTCCAGCAGCTTCCCTACCACTGACGTCAGGCTCACCGGTCTATAATTACCTGGATTATCCCTGCTACCCTTCTTAAATAAGGGGACAACATTAGCAATTCTCCAGTCCTCCGGGACCTCACCCGTGTTATGGATGCTGCAAAGATATCTGTTAAGGCCCCAGCTATTTCCTCTCTCGCTTCCCTCAGTAACCTGGGATAGATCCCATCCGGACCTGGGGACTTGTCCAACTTAATGCCTTTTAGAATACCCAACACTTCCTCCCTCCTTGTGCCGACTTGACCTAGAGTAATCAAACATCTGTCCCTAACCTCAACATCCGTCATGTCCCTCTCCTCGGTGAATACTTGGAGAGAAACAGGTGACTTCAGGCCTGTGGTTCCCAAAGCTCCCTCCAGGAAGTATTCAGCCCCTTAGGCCTGTTCTGCCATTTAATTGGATCAATGGTGATCTGTATCTCAACTCCCATTTACCTGCCATGGTTTTATAATCCTTCAGAAGAAGGAATTTTCCTCCACACAAGATCAGGGGGCAGGTTGTTCAACCTTGCCCGTCTAAGAGCGAAGACCAAAGTACGGAAAGTCCTCATCAGGGAACTCCTCTTTGCTGACGATGCTGAATTAACATCCCACACAGAAGAGTGTCTGCAGAGAGATTCATCGACCGGATTGTGGCTGCCTGCAACGAATTTGGCCTAACCATCAGCCTCAAGAAAACGAACATCATGGGACAGGACGTCAGAAATGCTCCATCCATCAATATCTGCGACCACGCTCTGGAAGTGGTTCAAGAGTTCACCTACCTAGGCTCAACTATCACCCATAACCTGTCTCTCGATGCAGAGCTCAACAAGCGCATGGGAAAGGCGTCCACTGCTATGTCCAGACTGGCCAAGATGGTGTGGGAAAATGGCGCACTGGCACGGAACACAAACGTCTGAGTGTTTCAAGCCTGTGTCCTCAATACCTTGCTCTACGGCAGCAGGGCCTGGACAACGTATGTCAGCCAAGAGCGACGTCTCAACTTATTCCATCTTCGCTGCCTCCGAAGAATCCTTGGCATCAGGTGGCAGGACTGTATCTCCAACGCAGAATTCCTCGAGGCGGCCAACATCCCCAGCATATATACCCTACTGAGCCAGCGGCGCTTGAGATGGCTTGGCCATGTGAGCTGCATGGAAGATGGCAGGATCCCCAAGGATGCATTGTACAGCGAGCTTGTCACTGGTATCAGACCCCCCGGCCGTCCATGTCTCCGCTTTAAAGATGTCTGTAAACGCGACATGAAATCCTGTGACATTGGCAACAAGTCGTGGGAGTCAGTTGCCAGTGATCGCCAGAGCTGGTGGACAGCCATAAAGGTGGGGCTAAAGAGTGGCGAGACTTAGCAGTTGGCAGGAAAAAAGACAGAAGTGCAAGGAGAGAGCCAACTGTGTAAAAGCCCCGACAACCAATTTTATCTGCAGCGCCTGTGGAAGAGTCTGTCACTCTAGAATTGGCCTTTATAGCACTCCAGGCACTGCTCCACAATCCACTGACCACCTCTCTCGAGACAAGAAGGCCAAAGAAGATACTTATTAAAAATTTGTTTGTGGGATGTGGGCATCGCTGGCTAGGCTGGCATTTATTGCCCATCCCTAATTGCCCTTGAACTGAATGGTTTGCTAGGTCATTTCAGAGGGCATTGAGTCAACCACATTGCTGTGGGCCTGGAGTCACATGTAGGCCAGACCAGGTAAGGATAGCAGATTTTTCCTTCCCTGAAGGATATTAGTATGATCGCTGTTACCCAGATGATCCCCCACAGACACTAGGCACACCTCATTCCCCAGCACTAGATCCAGCAATGCCTCCTTCCTAGTTGGATCGAGAATATACTGGTCGAGGAAGTTCTCCTGAATGTATTTCAGATAGTCACGAGGTTTTTTTTTAACTTTGCTCTCTAATGCTTATGCTCCCTCCAGTCTGCGACCTCTCTGCTGCTCCACGCCCGAACTCCTTCAGGTCTGCATTCTTTACGCTGGGCTCTCTGGAGAATGACCAGATAACCTGTTCTTTAGCAATGTTGATTGAGGGACAGATATTGGTCAGGATACCAGGGAGGAACTCTCCTGCTCATCTTCAAATAGTGGTGTAGGATATTCTATGTCCATCAGAGTGCAGACAGGGCCTCCAACAATGCAGCGATCCCTCATAGCACCTGGAGGAGGCTATTTAGAAACATTGAAAAAATAGAAGCAGGAGTAGGCCATTCGTCCCTTCGAGCCTGCTCCACCATTTGATACGATCATGGCTGATCATCCAAACTCCGTATCCTGTTCCCGCTTTCTCCCTGTATCCCTTGATCCCTTTAGCCCTAAGAACTATATCTAACTCTTTCTTGAATATATTTAATGATTTGGCCACATTTCTACCTACCTCCGTGGTAGAGAATTCCACAGGTTCACCACTCTCTGGGTGAAGAAATCTCTCCTTATCTCAGTCCTAAATGGCTTACCCCTTGTCCTTGGACTGTGACCACTGGTCTTGGACTCCCCCACCATCGGGAACATCCTTCCTGCATCTAGTCTGTCCAGTCCTGTTAGAATTTTGTAGGTTTCTATGAGATCTCCGCTCATTCTTCTAAACTCTAGTGAATACAAGCCTAATTGACCCAATCTCTCCATATGTCAGTCCTGCCATCCCAGGAATCAGTCTGTTGAACCTTTTCTGCACTCCCTCCGTAGCAAGAACATCCTTCCTCAGATAAGGAGACCAAAACTGCACACAGTACTCAAGGTGTGGTCTCACCAAGGCCTTGTATAATTGCAGCAAGACATCCCTGCTCCTGTACCCGAATCCTCTTGCTATGAAGACCTTCTTAATTGCCTGCTGCACCTGCATGCTTACTTTCAGTGACTGGTGCACAAGGACACCCAGGTCTCACTGCACCTCCCCCTTTCCCTATCACCGTTCAGATAATAAGCTGCCTTCCTGTTTTTGCCTCCATAGTGGATAACCTTACACTTATCCACATTATACTGCATCTGCCATGTATTTGCTCACTCGCTCAACCTGTCCAAATCACACTGGAGTTTCTCTGCATCCTCCTCACAGCTCACACTCCCACCCAGCTTTGTATCATCTGCAAACTTGGATATATTACATTTAATTCCCTCATCTATATCAATATATATTGTGAATAGCTGGGGTCCTAGCACTGATCCCTGCTGTACCTCGCTGGTCACTGCCTGCCACTCAGAAAAAGGCCTGTTTATTCCTACTTTTTGTTTCCTGTCTGCCAACCAGTTCTCTACTGATGTCAATACCTTACCCGCAATCTCATGTGCTTTAATTTTGCACGCTAATCTTTTATGTGGGACCTTATCGAAAGCCTTCTGAATGTCCAAATACACCACATCCACTGGTGCTCCCTTATCTATTCTACTAGTTAACATCCTCAAAATAAATTCCAGTAGATTTGTCAAGCATGATTTCCCTTTCGTAAATCCATGCTAACTTTGTCCGATCCTGTCACTGTTTTCCAAGTGCTCTGCTATTACATCTTTTATAATGGACTGTAGCATTTTCCCCACTACTGATGTCAGGCTAACCGGTCTGTAATTCCCTGTTTTCTTTCTACCTCCTTTTTTAAATCGTGGGGTTACATTAGCTACCTTCCAATCCGTTGGAACTGTTCCAGAGTCTATCGAATTTTGAAAAATGACCAGCAATGCATCTACTATTTCTAGGGCCACTTCCTTAAGTACTCTGGGATGTAGATTATCAGGCCCTGGGGACTTATCAGCCTTCAATCCCGTCAATTTCCCGAACACCATTTCCCTACTAATACTGATTTCATAGAGTTCCTCCTTCTCACTAGACACTATGTTCCTCAACATTTCTGGGAGGTAATTTGTGTCCTCCTTTGTGAAGACAGAACCAATGTTTGTATTTAATTGGTCTGCCATTTCTTTGTTCCCCATTATAAATTCCCCTGTTTCTGACTGTAAGGGACCCACATTTGTCTTCACTAATCTTTTTCTCTTCACATATCTATAGAAGCTTTTACAGTCAGTTTTTATGTTCTCTGCAAGCTTACTCTCATACTCTATTTTTCCCTTCTTAATCAATCCCTTTGTCCTCCTTTGCTGAATTCTAAACTGCACCCAATCCTCAGCTTTGCTGCTTGTTCTGGCCATTTTATATTTCTCCTCCTTGGATCTAATACTATCCCTAATTTCTTTTGTAAGCCATGATTGAGCCACCCTTCCTGTTTTATTTTTGCGCCAGACAGGAATGAACAATTGTTGTAATTCAACCATGCCCTCTTTAAATGCTAGCCATTGCCCATCCACTGTCAACCCTTTAAGTAACATTCCCCAGTCTATCATAGCCAACTCACCCCTCATACCTTCATAGTTTCCTTTATTTAGATTCAGGACCCTCGTCTCAGAATCAACTCTCTCGCTCTCCATCTTAATGAAGAATTCTATCATGTTAAGGTCGCTCTTCCCCAAGGGACCCCGCGCAACAAGATTGTTAATTAATCCTTTCTCATTGCACAATACCCAGTCTAGGATGGCCTGTTCTCGAGTTGGTTCCTCAACGTATTGGTCCAAAAAACCATCACGTACACACTCCAGGAATTCCTTCTCTACAGTATTATTTCCAATTTGGTTTGCCCAATCTATATGTAGATTAAAGTCACCCATATTTAAAGGCCTTCTCTGGTCAGGAAGAAGAACCTGATACGAACCCGACCGAACCACAGCGGACCCGAGCCCGACCCGATCCCGACTCGACCTGACCATACCATCCCTTTACTTGCCTTCCGACTTGGAACCTTCTGCAAGCTGCAGCACATGCTTGATACGTCATAGTGATGTCACTCGCTCACTGCGCAGACTCAGTTTCGTCCTGGACCCCCAGCTCAGGTAGGTTTTTTTAATTTCAGTACTTACCAGCAGAGCACTTACCATGTGTGTCTGGCCCGCCCTTCCCTGGCCTAACCTGGACTCGACCCGACCCGAGTCTGAAAGCCCGATCCGGAAGAGGGGCCAGACCTGACCCCGACACATGTCGGGTAGCAGGCCTTTACCCATAATTTCAGTTGTACCCTTATTGCATGTGTCTCTAATTTCCTGTTTAATGCCATCCTCTACATCACCACTGCTGTTTGGGGGTCTTTATACAACCCCCACCAACGTTTTCTGCCCCTTGTTATTTCTTAGCTCCACCCATAGATTCCACATCAGGATTTTCTGAGCTAATATCCTTCCTCATTATTATATTGATTTCCTCTTTTACTAACTACGCTACTCCACCTCCTTTCCCTTTTTACCTGTTCTTCCTAAATATTGAATACACCTGGATGTACAGTTCCCATCCTTGGTCACCCTGCAGCCATGTCTCCGTAATCGCAACTATATCGTATCCATTTACATCTATTTGCACTGTTAATTCACCTGCCTTATTGCGAATACTCCGCGCATTGAGACACAATGCTTTTAGGCTTGTCTTTTTAACATTCTTAGTCGTCTTAGCATTATTTTGCACTATGGCCCTATTTGTTTCTTGCCCTTGATTTCTATGCCTTCCACTTTTGCCTTTTTGTTTCCAGTCTTTGCTTTCTATCCTTGTTTCCCCCTCCTCAGTCTCCCCTCTCAGGTTCCCATCCCCCTGCCATTCTAGTTTAAATCCTCCCCAACAGCACTAGCAAACGCCCCTGCGAGGACATCGGTTCCAATCCTGCCTGGGTGTAACCCTTCCCGCTTGTACAGTTCCCACCTTCCCCAGAACCAGTCCTGATGTCCCAGGAATATATGTCCCTCCCTCCTGCACCATTTCTTCAGCCACGCATTCATCTGGTCTATTCTCCTGTTCCTGTACTCAATAACACGTGAGCCCCTCTAGCCTGTTTTGCCCTCCAGTGAGATCATGGTTGATCTGCGACCTAACTCCATATACCCACCATTGTCCCATATCCCTGACTAACTGCCGAACAAAAGTCTGTCAATCTCAGATTTAAAACTGACAATTGATTCAGCATCAATTGCCGTTTGCGGAACAGAGTTCCAAACTTCTACAACCCTTTGTGAGTGGAAGTGTTCCTAATTGCACTTGTGAAAGGTGACTGTTGTACTGGGAGTGTCAGCCTGGATTTTATGCTCAAGTCTCTGGAGCAGGAGTTGAACCCATGACCTTCCAGATTCAGAGGTGAAAGTATTAAATACTGAGCTATGCTGACACCATGTCAGGAGAGGAAGGGGGCTCAGCTGCAGTGCATTCTTATCTCAGTCAGGGACTGGTCAATGAGGAGAATACTGTGTAACTGTGTCCCTCTTGGTGCACCTTTTGTAGCGGAAAATGCACAAATCGCAAGGTCGGAAGGTTCGCTGCAGACCGTTCTACAGGTCCTGGAGAAGCACATCCAAAATGGTGACGTGGTGGAGTCGTCCAGTGCAGCATTGTGGGCCCTGTCCATACACAGTAAGTCTAGGAACCCAGTCACAACAAAGTGTGTACATATATGAAACAAACATAACAAGTCCATAACAGACAGCACAGAGTCCGATACACATGCACATACAGCACACAACAGATCTCTGCACAGTGCGTGGCCAGTGTGTGCCTCAGTCCGCTCATGCGTGCACCCTCTGCATCTCAGTCCATGCGTGCATGCAGTCACCACATCTTAATCCACACATGTACATAGTCTCCGTGTGTCTCAGTCCACTCACACAAGTCCCCACCGCGAATCTCAGTCCACCCGTGCACACAACCTCCACATCTCACCAGTCTGCATGACTTGGTGGTGTTATTTGAGCACTGACATGTTTACATTCTCTCCTCCAGAGGTCCTAAATGATGAGCAGTTTGAGGATATCACTCTGCTCCTAATCGAAGCATTTGATCTCCACCTGCGAAAAGAAACCATCGTAAAAAATATCTGCTTAGCTCTGTCCAGCTTGATTCGAATGTCACGTAAGGGTTGGAGATCAGCTTTTTACTCAGTGGGTAAAGGTTTGAAGTCAGGAGAGAAACTTACAGGTGGTGGTTTTCCCAGGTGTCTGCTGCCCTTCTATGTGGTAGAGTCATGGGTTTGGAAGGTGCTATCGAAGGAGTCTTGGCAAGTTGCTGCAGTGCATCTTGTGTATGGCACTCGCTGTTGCTACTGTGCGCCAGTGGTGGAGGGAGTGACTGTTTAAGGTGGTGGATGGGGTGCCAGTGAAGCAGGTTGCTTTGTCCTGGATGGTATCGAGCTTCTTCAGTGTTATTGGAGCTACACCCATCCAGGCAAGTGGAGAGTATTCCATCACACTGCTGCCTTGGAGATAATGGACAGGCTTTGGAGAGTCAGGAGGTGAGTTACTCACTGCAGAAGTCCCAGCCTCTGACCTGCTCTTGCAGCCTCGGCATTTATATGATGGTTCCAGTTAAGTTTCTGGTCGATAATGACCCCCAGAATGTTTATGGTTGGGCGGGGGGTGGGGTCAGTAATGGTACTGCCGTGGAACTTCAGGGGAAGATGGTTAGACTGTTATTGGAGAGGGTCATTGCCTGGCACTTGTGTGGCGTGACGGCTACTTGCCACTTATCAGTCCAAGCCTGAATGTTGTCCAGGTCTTGCTGCATATGGACATGGGCTGCTTCAGTATCTGAGCAATAGAGCTAGCACTATGTAAACATCAGCGAACATTCCCAACTCTGACCAGTGGGTAGGAGAGGTCAGTTCTATACCCAGTGGGTGTGTATTGTATTAAATTTATTAATTGTGAAATGCAGGTGAAAGGTCAGGGCACCCACTCCAGCACACCGAGCTTGGAAAGAATAGGAGAGAAGAATCATGAATCAGGAGTAGCTGACACAAAGACTGGGTTTGAAATGCTGACAGATGAGAGGAAGAAAGACTGAGGGGAGGGAGGGGAGTGCTAGGAAGGAACAAGAGAATCAGCGACGGTGGCTGCGCCTCAATTCAGACTGTGGGGTCAGGGGATGAGAGGAAGGTCTAAGACTTCCAGTCTGTCTCCTCCTCCAAACTAATTAGCTCACTCTCTTCCTTTCAGAGCTTGTAGCATTCCGGATTCTCGTGCCAGATTACGATCGAAATGGGCTGGCCCTGATCATTCAGAGTTACCACATCCATTACACTGACCCCGAGGTGGTGCAGGATATCTGCATGGTGTTTCAGGCAATGGCGCAGTACGGTGGGTTCTAGCCTGTTGCCTTGTGGAGAGCAGTATGGTGGGGAGGGGGCAAGGGAAAACATAGAAAATAGGAGCAGGAGTAGGCCATTCGGCCCTTCTCCACCATTCAAAAAAGATTATGGCTGATTGTCTAATTCAGTACCCTGTTCCCGCTTTCTCCACATATCCCAATATCCCCTTGGCATTAAGAAATATATCTATCTCCTTCTTGAATATATTTAATGATTTGGCCTCCACTGCCTTTTGCGGTAGAGAATTCCACAGGTTCACCATCCTCTGAGTGAAGAAATTTCTCCTCATCTCCTTTCTAAATGGCATACCTCGTATCCTGAGACTGTGACCCCTGGTTCTGGACTCTCCAGCCATCGGGAACATCCTCCCTGCATCTAGCCTCTCTAGTCCGGTTAGAATTTTATAGGTTTCTATGAGATCCCCTCTCATTCTTCTAAACTCTAGTGAATACAGGCCTAGTTGACCCAGTCTCTCCTCATACATCAATCCTGCCATCCCAGGAATAAGCCTAGTAAATCATCTTTGCACTCCCTCCATGGCAAGAACATTCTTCCTCAGATAAGGAGACCAAAACTGCAGATGTGGTCTCACCAAGGCCCTGTATAGCTGCAGTAAGCCATCCTTGCTCCTGTACTCAAATCCTCTTGTAATGAAGGCCAACATACCATTCACCTTCCTAGCTGCTTGCTGCACCTGAATGCTTTTTTCAGCGACTGGTGTACAAGGACACCCAGGTCTCCTTGCACCTCCCCCTTTCCCAATCCATCAACATTCAGATAATCTGCCTTTCTGTTTTTACAACCAAAGTGGATAACCTCACATTTATCCACATTATACTGCATTTGCCCACTCACCCAACTTGTCCAAATCACTTTGGAGCCTCTTTGCATCCTCCTCAGAGCTCACATTTCCCTCCCCACCAGCTTTGTGTCCTCTGCAAACTTGGAAATGTTACATCTAGTTCCCTCACCCAAGTCATTAATATGTATTGTGAATAGCTGGGGTCCAAGCACTGATCCCTGCGGTACCCCACTAGTCACTGCCTGCCACCCGGAAAAAGACCCGTTTATTCCTACTCTCCTTTTCCTGTCTGTCAACCAGTTCTCAATCCATGCCAGTATATCACCCCCAATCCCATGTGCTTTAACTTTACTCACTAACCTCTTATATGGGACCTTATCAAAAGCTTTATGAAAATCCAAATACACCACATCCGCTGGTTTTCTCTTATCTATTCTACTAGTTACATCCTCAAAAAACTCCAGTACATTTGTTAAGCATGATTTCCCTTTTGTAAACCCATGCTGACTTTGTCCAATCCCATTTATGCTTTCCAGGTGTTCTGCTATCACATCCTTTATAATAGACTCTAGCATTTTCCCCACTACCAATGTAAGGCTAACTGGTCTGTAATTCCCTGTTTTTTCTCTCCCTCCTTTTTTAAATAGTGGGGTTACATTTGCCACCCTCCAATCTGTAGGAACTTCTCCGGAGTCTATAGAATTTTGGAAGATGACCACCAATGGGGGTGGGGGCCAGGGAAGGGGAGAGGGGGATGTTGTGGTATTGCTATAAGGGGTATATCTGAAACTGCTGTCCATCACCAGACAGGGTGTGATGCACAGATCCCAGGGACCTCTGAGCACTTGCTGATGACCGATTGTCTGCAGTTGTCTTTGTGATGCTGTGAATTGTTGCCAATGTCAGGCTTCTGCATGCCATTTGGCCGACAACTGATGGACCTGTGGTGTCCATGATGTAGAAAGTTTGAGGTGACCAGCGTGAATTGCCGTATCTGCACTCGAGCGTAATGGATCCCAAGAACGGGATGGCTGAACCATTGAATGGTGAGCTTGGCGGTGCTCAGTTATGCCATCATTTACCATTGCTGTGGATACATGTCCTTCAGGATACAGAGCAGTAGAATGTTGGTGCTTGCACCTCTGTCATCTTGGTCCAGAGTGCATGTTTGTTTGGTTTTTGCGGGCAAATAATCTGGATGTCAGCTAAGGCTTCTGAAGATCCCAGCATTGCACCATGTAGCATTTGTCATAACGGGGATACACCAAAAATTTCTTTAAGGGATGTAACTGAAACAAGCTGTCCATCACCAGACAAGATGTGATGCACAGACCCTTGTGACCTTGCAAGCAGCCACGTGAACAGCAAGGTAAAACACCTTCTCAGTATTTTCAATAAGAGAACCCACCTTTTAGATTCATTGATCTTGTCTGTGCTTGGTGTATCCATGTTGTAGCATAAAATGCAACAGGGGAGGAAAGGGGAGGGGAGGCGGGATGGAGGAACTATAGACATACAAGTCTCTTTATTTGATAAAGCTGATCCCTGTTGGTGCTGTTTCAGAGGATGTGGTGGCTGATTTGATCTCCCAGAAACTGGATGTGACACTGAATAACATCAAAATGAAATTTGCATCAAACGAGGTGAGTGGAATAGAGTGAGAATTAGCTTTGTGCATCTCCTTCAATGCCATACTCCACTAAAACAGTCATTTAGCTCGGGCACAGGAAATGCAGTTAAATCTATTCTGGATTTATGATCTGGAATGCACTGCCTGAAAGGGCGGTGGAAGCAGATTCAATGAACTTTCAAAAGGGAATCATAGGATAGTTGTGGAACTGGATAAATACTTGAAAAGGAGAAATTTGCAGGGGAGTGGGAGTAATTGGATAGCTCTTTCAAAGAAACAGTACAGGCACAGCAGGCTGAATGGCCTCCTTATGTGCAGTGACTCATTCATATACTGAGGTGGTTCAGTAAACAGATTGCAAGTTATACTACAGTTATATAAATCATTGGATAGACCCCATCTGGAGTAACTGTTCAGTTCTGGACATCAGACCTCAGGAAGGATATATTGGCCTTAGAGGGGGGTGCAACACAGGATCACCAGAATGATCCCCGGCTAAAAGAGTTACATTACGAGGGCAGGTTGCATAGACTAGGCGGGTATTCCCTCAAGTATTGACGAATCTAAGTGAGATGTTTAAGATGATTAAATGATTTGATTAGAGAGAAACTGTCTTTGGTGGGGAGAGTCCAGAACAAGGAGGCAGAACCTTAAAATTATAGCCAGGCCATTCAGGGGTGATGTCAGGAAGCACTTCTTCACACAAAGGGGAGTGGGAATCTGGAACTCCCTGCCTCAAAAAACCATTGATGCTGGGGGTCAAGTGAAAATTTCAAAATTGAGATTGATAGATTTTTATTGGGCAAGGATATCAAGGGATATGGTGCAACGGCAGATAAATGAAATTGAGCACTAAGCTAGAAATATTCAGTAGGTCAGACAGCATCTGTGGGGAGAGAAACCGTCAACGCTTCAGTTTTAATGAAAGGTCATGGATCTGAAACGTTAACTGTTTCTTTGCTTGCTGCCTGACCTGTGAGGCATTTCCACAATTTTCTGATTCTACTGTTGAAGTTCAGATCAGTGCTGATGGCAGAGCAGACTTGAGGGGCTGAAAGGCTAGTCATAGGAACAGGAGGAAGCCTTCAGCACTTGCAGCAAGACGTGGGGGAAGTTGAGGAAAAGTTAGGAGACGTACAACCCAGGAGGGGAGATAGAGCAATAAAATGGTAATTTATTCTCTCATTTTCCCTTCAGGACATTGTGACTGTGGTAGATTCTACACTTTCAAAACTGCAGACAGCAGATGCAAACCCTCCGAATGAAGGCGACAACAGCACCATGGTTTCTATTTAATTTAAAATCATGTTTTTAATTAAACTGATGAATGGGCCCCTGGTATTGTTGGTGCTGATTACACATTCCACTGGTGGAAGTGCAGTGTTTTGGATGAAACATTAAACTTAAGTACCATCAGCTCTCTCCGATGGACATAAAAGATCCCATGGCGCTATTTGAAGAAGAGTAGGTGAGTTCTCTGCCAATATTTATTCCTCAAGCAACATCACTAATCTACAGATGACCTGGTCATTTATCACTTTGTTTTTTGTGGGAGCTTGCTGTGTGTACAAATTAACTGCTGCATTTGCAATGACAACAGCATTTCAAAAAGTACTCTATTGGCTGTAAAGTGCTTTGGGACTTTCCAGGGTTGTGACAGGCACTATAGAAATGAAAATTCTTTTTCTATGTGACTATTACACAGAATTTTAGTAGCAAAGGAAATGGTTCATTCTTCAACAAGCGAGTCATGCTTCCATGTGTCACAGTTGCAACCGTGTTCATCTCCAGAACCCTAAAAAAGAACTAATACAAAAGCAAAATACTGCAGCTGCTGGAAATCTGAAATGACAACAGAAACTGTTGAAAATACTCAGCATGTCAGAAGAGAGAAATAGCATTAACGCTTCAGGTCGATGACTATTCATCATTCTGATTTTATACCTCTAAAAAGAATGTCCCCATCTGCTTCTGTGTGTTTCCTCTGTCCTACATTCACTGTGTGGCTATCTAGCTCAGTTACTTTCTCTTTAAAGTTGGAAGCAGTTGTGGCAGAATTGCCCCGAGTATCTCCAACTGTGCTGTTGCTCTCGTGCCTGCTCCACTTAGCGCTCACCAACCCAGGCTCAATCACAGCAGCAGCATTTAAAAAAAATTAATTCACAGGATGCAAGCGTCACGGGCAAGGCCAACATTTACTGGCCATCCCTCATTGCCCTTGAGTGGATGGTGGTGGTAAGCTGCCTGCTTGAACCACCGTAGTCCATGTGCTATTAGAGAGCAAGTTCCAGGATTTTGACCCAGTGACAGTGAAGGAACATTAATATAGTTCCAAGTCAGGATAGTGAGAGGCTGGGAGAGGAACTTGAAGGGGGTGGTGTTCCCATGCACCTGCTGCCCTTGTCCTGCAAGGTGGTAGAGGTTGCAGGTTTGGAAGGTGCTGTTGAAGAATCTGGTTATGACACTGACCTTTCGCCTCTGTGTCATGCCTCGACACCAGCCCTGGCAGACTGACCAGCCGGAATAAAATCTCTTCACTCACCTTGGGATCTGTAAGTCCATGCCAGAGGAGTGCAGACAGGAACTAAAACCATTCCCAATATTCAGCCCTGAGCCTTTGTTAGCAACAGAAACACCACATTGCTACACAAGGGAGTACACCTCTAAGCTTGGCGTTAAACTGTGAAGACAAGGTCAGGTAAACTTGACCCCTGGCCACCTTTGTTCAGAGTCTGGGTAATTCACCACTGTTCATTTAATTTCTCATTCCTTGGTGTGTCCACTTTGAACTTTGAGACTCTGGAGGTTTGGAAAGGGCTGGCTCGTCAGTGTATAAATCATGAACCAGAATTGGCTGAAGTCTGGCATCTGTAATGCTGGGGACTCTATTGTCTCTGTTGACATGTTGGGGTAGACATAGCTCTTGACCCCACGTTTTGATGTTATCAGTGCAAACAGTGACCGGGCAACAGGTGCAGCTGCAGCAGCATACGTGCATGAAGGCCACGCCCAGCAGAAGGGGAGGCGGTGGCATAGTGGTATTGTCACTGGACTAGTAACCCAGAGACCCACAGTATTGCTCTGGGGACATGGGTTCAAATCCCACCATAGCAGAAGGTGGAATTTGAATTCAATTAATAAAAAATCTGGAATTAAAATGCTAGTCTTAACGATGGCCATGAAACCATTGTCGATTATTGTTAAAAAGCCATCTGGTTCACTAATGTCCTTTAGGGAAGGAAATCTGCTGTCCTTACCTGGCCTGGCCTACATGTGATTCCAGACCCACAGCAATGACTCTTACTTGCCCTCTGCAATGGCCTAGCAAGCCACTCAGTTGTATCTAACCGCTACGAAGTCAATAAAAAGGAATGAAATTGGACAGACCACCCAGCATCAACCTAGGCACTGGAAACAACAACAGCAAACCCAGCCCTGTCGACCCTGCCAAGTCCTCCTTACTAACATCAGGGGGCTTGTGCCAAAGTTGGGAGAGCTGTCCCACAGACTAGTCATGCAACAGCAGGACAGACCCAGCAGAGGTGGTGGCACAGTGGCATAGTCAGGAGGGCATTGCCCTGGGAGTCCTCAACATTGACTCCGGACCCCATGAAGTCTCATGGCATCAGGTCAAATACTGGAAAGGAAACCTCCCGCTGATATACCACCTACTGCCCTCCCTCAGCGGATGAGTACTCCATGTTGAACACCACTTGGAGGAAGCAGCGAGGGTGGCAAGGGTGCCAAATGTACTCTGGGTGGGGGACTTCAAAGTCCATCACCAAGAGTGGCTCGGTAGCACCACTACTGACGAGCTGGCCGAGTCCTAAAGGATCTAGCTGCTAGACTGGGTCTGCGGCAGGTGGTGGGGGAACCAACAAGAGGGAAAAACATACTTGACCTCGTCCTCACCAATCTGCCTGCCACAGATGCATCTGTCCATGACAGTATTGGTAGGAGTGACCACCGTACAGTCCTTGTGGAGACTAAGTTCAGTCTTCACATTGAGGATACCGTCCATCGTGTTGTGTGGCACTATCACCGTGCTAAATGGGATAGATTTCAAACAGATCTAGTAATGCAAAACTGGGCATCCATGAGGCGCTGTGGGTCATCAGCAGCAACAGAATTGTACTCGACCACAATCTGTGACCTCATGGCCCAGCATGTTCCCACTCTACCATTACCGTCAAGCCAGGAGACCAAACCTGGTTCAATGAAGGGTGCAGGAGGGCATGCCAGGAGCAGCACCAGGCATACCTCAAAATGAGGGGTCAACCTGATGATGCTACAACAGGGGACTGCTTGTGTGCTAAACTGCGTAAGCAGCATGCGATAGACAGAGCTAAGGAATCCAATAACCAACGGATCAGATCTAAGCTCTGCAGTCCTGCCACATCCAGCCGTGAATAGTGGTGAACAATTAAACAACTAACTGGAGGAGGTGGCTCCACAAATATCCCCATCAACGATGGGGGAAGCCCAGCACATCAGTGCGAAAGATAAGGCTGAAGCATTTGCAACAATATTCAGCCAGAAGTGCCGAGTTGATGATCTGTCTCTGCCTCCTCCTGAAGTCCCCAGCATCACAGATGCCAGACTTCAGCCAATTTAATTCACTCCGCGTGATATCAAGAAACGACTGAAGGCACTGGATACTGCAAAGGCTATGGGCCCTGACAATTTTTCAGCAATAGTACTGAAGACCTGTGCTCCAGAACCTGCTGCGCTCCTAGCCAAGCTGCTCCAGTACAGCTACAACACTGGCATTTACCTGGCAATGTGGAAAATTGTCCAGGTATGTTTTGTACACAAAAAGCAGGACAAGTCCAACCCGGTCAATTACTGCCCCATCAGTCTACTCTCAATCATTAATAGTGATGGAAGGTGTCATCAACAGTGCCATCAAGCAGCACTTAGCAATAACCTGCTCAGTGATGCTCAGTTTGGGTTCAGCTCCTGACCTCATTACAGCCTTGGTTCAAACATGGACAAAAGAGCTGAACTCAAGAGGTGAGCTGAGAGTGACTGCCCTTGACATTAAGGCTGCATTTGACTTGAGTATGGCATCAAGGAGCCCTAACAAAACTGGAGTCAATGGGAATCAGGGGGAAAACTCTCTGCTGGTTGGAGTCATACCTAGCACAATGGAAGATGTGGTTGTTGGAGGTCAATCATCTCAGTTCCTCAGGCTAGTGTCCTAAGCCCAACCATCTTCAGCTGCTTCATCAATGACCTTCCTTCAATAAGGTCAGAAGTGGGGATGTTGGCTGATTGCACAATGTTCAGCAACATTTGCAACTCCTCAGATACTGAAGCAGTCCGTGTAGAAATGCAGCAACACCTGGACAATATCCAGGCTTGGGCTGACAAGTGGCAAGTAACATTTGTGCCAGGCAATGACCATCTAACCATCTCCCCTTGACATTCAATGGCATTACCATCACTGAATCCCCCACTATCAATATCCTAGGGGCTACCATTGACCAGAAACTGAACTGGAGTAGCCATGGGCGGCACAGTGGTTAGCACCGCAGCCTCACAGCTCCAGCGACCCGGGTTCAATTCTGGGTACTGCCTGTGTGGAGTTTGCAAGTTCTCCCTGTGTCTGCGTGGATTTCCTCCGGGTGCTCCGGTTTCCTCCCACATGCCAAAGACTTGCAGGTTGATAGGTAAATTGGCCATTATAAATTGCCCCTAGTATAGGTAGGTGGTGTGGAAATATAGGGAGAGGTGGGGATGTGGTAGGAATATGGGATTAGTGTAGGATTAGTATAAATGGGTGGTTGATGGTCAGCACAGACTCGGTGGGCCGAAGGGCCTGTTTCAGTGCTGTATCTCTAAAATAAAAAAATAAATAAAATAAAAAAATATAAATACCATGGCGACAAGAGCAGGTCAGAGGCTAGGAATCCTACGGCGAGTAACTCATCTCTACTATCCAAAGCCTGTCCACCATCTACAAGGCACAAGTCAGGAGTGTGATGGAATACTCTCCACTTGCCTGGATGGGTGCAGGTCCAACAACACTCAAGAATCTTGACACTATCCAGAACAAAGCAGCCCACTTACAAACATTCACTCCCTCCACCACTGACGCACAGTGGCAGCAGTGTGTACCATCTACAAGATGCACTGTAGCAACTCACCAAGGCTCCTTAAACAGCACCTTCGAAACCCGTGCCCTCTACCATCTAGAAGAACAAGGGCAGCAAATGCATGGGAGCACAACCACCTGCAAGTTCCCTTCCAAGTCACACACCATCCTGACTTGGGACTATATCGCCGTTCCTTCATTGTCACTGGGTCAAAATCCTGGAACTCCTTTCCTAACAGCACTGTGGGTGTACCTACCACACATGGACTGCAGCGGTTCAAGAAGGCAGCTCACCACCACCTTCTTGAGGGCAATTTTTTTTTTTTTTTTTTTAAAGAGATACAGCACTGAAACAGGCCCTTCAACCCACCGAGTCTGTGCCGACCATCAACCACCCATATTATACTAATCCTACACTAATTCCATATTCCTACCACATCCCCACCTGTCCCTATATTTCCCTACCACCTACCTACACTAGGGGCAATTTATAATGGCCAATTAACCTATAAACCAGCAAGTCTTTGGCATGTGGGAGGAAACCGGAGCACCCGGAGGAAACCCACGCAGACACAGGGAGAACTTGCAAACTCCACACAGGCAGTACACGGAATTGAACACGGGTCGCTGGAGCTGTGAGGCTGTGGTGCTAACCGCTGCGCCGCCCAATTAGGGATTGGCACTAAATGCTGGCCTAGCCCAGCGACGCCCACATCCCATGAATGAATTTTAAAAAACCCTTAAACAAAGCAGACAGCAGTTTTTTTAAAACTAAAGCAATATGATGGGATGAGTTCCGAAGAAGGGTCACTGACCCGAAACGTTAACTCTGCTTCTCTTTCCACAGATGCTGCCAGACCTGCTGAGTGAATCCAGCATTTCTTGTTTTTGTTTCAGATTTCCAGCATCCGCAGTATTTTGCTTTTATTATGATGGGGTGGGGATGGGGGTAGAGGAGGATAGGACTGGAAAGGAAAAAGACAGGAGAGATTAGGTGGCTGAGGTGAAAGGGAGAGAAGGGCTGTGAGGATGTTTCTCTTAAATTGATGGTTGGAGCACCTTACTGTAGAGAATACAGAGTCCAGTCTTCTAGTCAGGGGAGGGTTCTTCGCCTGAGTCAGCTGGAACCCCTGGTTCTTTCCACTTTCTGCTGTTGCTACAAAGAGTTTCTTCACCTGGGCGGCTCCAGCTGTCCTGAGCCACGCAATTGTGGGGCGAGGGAGCCCCCTTTATGCAAGATGGAGGAACACACAAAAGTAAATACAGAGGCCCCCTATCGAATCTTTGAGCCCCGCTGCTGGATATTCCGGCATCTCCTTCCTCCCCCAACAGTCCAAGCAAAACAGTTCACCACTGTTCCAACACCTACCTCCAAAATAACTCGCAGGTCCTTTATTCCAATGGATAGAATCAGTTCCACACTTGTGTTGCAGTTTGTAGTTCTTCGTTCTCTGCTATCAGTTCTCTCCTCTCCAGCTGCTGCTCCCACAGGTGCAGCTGCTTCAGCTGATTGCACACAGGAAGTGCTCCAAACTCTCCAGCCAATCCCGTGTGGATTCTGCCCCGTGAGTGTTTGATGGGACAGTGTCGAGAACTTTACTCTGTATCTAACCCTGTTTTTTCCTTTTTTCTCTTTTCTTCAGTCAGTATACTTGTTGGAAAAGAGCGGGGTCAACTGCGATGCCCTACATAAGCAAATAGTCAGTGACACTCACACCTGAAAACTGGCTGTTGAGACAAGATACTGGAGGGTTTCTGGTGCTTGAGTGTCCTAACTGGGAGTGTTTGATAGGGACAGTGTAGAGGGAGCTTTACCCTGTATCTAACCCCCGTACTGTACCTGTCCTGGGAGTGTTTGATGGCAACACTGGATTTACCCGACCCGAACCCAACGACACAGGTTGGGTTGGGTTGCACTGTTGGGTCCAGCATTTGGGCTTGGGTCGAACACGCTCTATCATAGGTAAGTGGCTCCACTGTTAATTTAATTTTTGTACTAGAAAGGTGGTTTTGTTACAGTTATTTTAAGTTTGTGCAGATCAGCAACAAAGTGAAAAATGGAAGGTAAGTTAACTGATGGTCAGGTCGGGCACAGGAAAAAATGGAAGGACTCGGGCCAGCTTGGGCTTGTGTCGGATGTGGTTCTGTCGGGCTCTGGTCTGATTCTTCTTTGCAGACCCGAGCAGACCTTTAATACAAAGTGTTCTGTTCTCCCAGACATCGACTTACTTCACATTCAGTGAAAATTCTAGAGGGGTTTTATTTTTGTAAATTTTCAGAGGTGAATTATCAGCAAAAATAGATTTCATCAGTCTAAACCAGGCATGAGAAGCATCTCCAAACTAATCCCGTCTGGGATCTGTTAAGAGTCAGTAACAGTAGGGAAACACCCGTCTCTGGGGAGTTACCTGTGAATGACCAAATTGTCGATCATCATCCAGCTACAGTGCGCTGTACTCTTCACTGAAGTGACAGCAGCCATTTCAAAAATGCAACTGCTGTCTCACACCAGTGTGCATCTGTCGAATTATAAGCTCGGTGGGAGAAGAGGCACAGAATGAACTCTCAGAGCGCCTGGGTATGGATGGAGGGAGCTGCCGGTGGGAGAGGGAGGTTGTGTGAGACAGTCACTGCCCAGTCAGCATTACTTTTTCTTGCAGTCTTCTCCCATTCAGCTCAAAGGTTTTGCTTTCTTCTCCTTTGTAACTTGTTTCTTCATTTTATGCTTTGCCTTTAGCTCAGCCTCCCAGTGCTGCTTCACCAGAGTGTAAAGTCTCATTGTTGCCTGTGCATCCTGCACCTAAAGGGCAAGGAGGAGGGAAAAAAAAGATTACACACAGGCAGCAATGGGAAGCCCCTTTTCTTCAAACCAAGGCACTGAGCTTCTACAAGTTTCAGTTCCACCTATCCTTGCCTTTCACTGGGGCACAGGTTCCATGGTAGCAGATTCTCCACCACCCAAGCAGTCATTCAATCAGGTAGGGCATCACAGATCAGCCTGATCGTCTGTCCTCACCACAGAGTGATAAAAAGCAGGGACCCTTACCCTGCCTGGCTGCGATCAGCACCAACCAGCGATTCTTCAAGACTTGCAGACAGAGTGCTGTTTGATGCGCCCAGTAAGAGGTATAATTAATCAGCTTCCTCACAAAACATTCCTCGTGCCTCTGTTGAATTTCAGCAGTCTGCACAGCAGGAACCTCAGTAAGATGCCAACACCTAAAAAGAGCTGTCTTACCCGAAATAGCCTGAAGTAATGAGGAATCATTGTATGTTGAATCTTAAACATGCTGTGCTTCAGATGACATGTCCGACCCAGTGAGGAATAAAGAGACACATTGAGCAGAGAGGCCCGGGCTCCATCGCTGAGCTTAACCCAATTGTTAACGCCCCAATTTTAAAAATCTCATACTTGTGTTCAAATCCTTCTGTGGTATTGCCGTCTCCCTATCTGTGTAACCTCCTCTAGTCCAACAAACCTCCCAGATCTCTGCCGTCCTCCAATTCTGGCCTCTTGCACACCCCCAATTTTCACCACTCCACCCTTTGTAGCAATGCCTTCAGCTGCCAAATTTCCCCTGTTAAACTGCTCTACCTCTCTCTCCTCCTTTAAGATACTCCTTAAAGCCTACCTGTTTGAACAAGCTTTTGCTCACCTGTCCTAATCTCTCATGTGGTTTGTTGTCAAAATTTTGTTTAATAATACTCCAGTGAAGCGCCTTGGGGCATTTCATATTAAGATGCTATATAAATGCAAGTTGTTAAGTTAGCTGGTCTTAGTTGTGACGGCTGTCCAGTCACAGCTGCCCTCAGTGTCCTATCCATGGGGCAGGGCGACAACAGACAAACATCAGCAACCAGCCTTTCCTTCTCCAAGCCTGGGCTCATTGAGAACTACAGCAATTTTTCCACTAAATACTCCAATTGTACACGTACCATCTGGCCTGAGGCACTGGGCCAGAGGGCAGAAACAAGAAGGAATATTTTGGGCTCAATTTCCTGAACAAATTGAATTTTAGCAGATAAACACATCAACCCTGGACACTTGGAGCTAAATCTTCTGGTGTATTGATCATCGTCTACGGTTTATACAGTGACTGGAATCTGAGGCAGTCACTATCAGGAGTAGCGTCCGTTGGAAGACTCCCAAACAATTCCTCACAAAAGGGTTTTATCTCAATACTTTCCAAAGAAGCCATACAGACTTAATGGTGTGCTGGATCAGATTCTGTTGTGATGGGCTCCCAAGGTCAAATAACTGTTCAGCATCCACTGTCTAAGCGCACACATGGTGTGACTACAGGAGGAGTGGGTCACTGTGTGTGGGACCCGTCCCCCAGTGAGAGTCGGCGGGTGTGGGACCCGTCCCCCAGTGAGAGTCGGCGGGTGTGGGACCCGTCCCCCAGTGAGAGTCGGCGGGTGTGGGACCCGCCCCCCAGTGAGAGTCGGCGGGTGTGGGACCCGCCCCCCAGTGAGAGTCGGCGGGTGTGGGACCCGCCCCCCAGTGAGAGTCGGCGGGTGTGGGACCCGTCCCCCAGTGAGAGTCGGCGGGTGTGGGACCCGTCCCCCAGTGAGAGTCGGCGGGTGTGGGACCCGTCCCCCAGTGAGAGTCGGCGGGTGTGGAACCCGTCCCCCAGTGAGAGTCGGCGGGTGTGGGACCCGTCCCCCAGTGAGAGTCGGCGGGTGTGGGACCCGTCCCCCAGTGAGAGTCGGCGGGTGTGGGACCCGTCCCCCAGTGAGAGTCGGTGCATGAGGGACCCTCATCCTAGTAAGTCGGTGTGTGAGGAACCCGTACCCCAGTACGCATCGGCCTATGTGGGACCCGAACCCCAGTGAGTCTTTGTGGGACCCAGACTCCAGTCAGAGTCAGTGTGCGTGGAGCCAGTATCCCACTGAGAGTCAGCGTGCGTGCAGCCCGTACCCCAGTGAGAGTCAGAGCCTTCAGGAGTGAAAGGGAGAAACACTGAGAGGATAGAGAGACAATTGAGAAGTTGTGGTGTTACAGCAAGCGTAAACACAATCCAACACCAAGTGTCTGATGCTCAGTAATTCCAATTACAGTCTGAACACACTGAATACAACTACCACAATCTCGATGCACTGAGAGTGACAAGGCTCTCAGTGAACACACTCACCGAAGAATGTTCAGACTCCTGAAATTTGATCTTTAGAATCTGCTGACATAAGTGTTTGAGGGATGGTCGGCCACACTACAGAGTGGAAACATTTAAGATAATTAATAGAAATAAAAAATAAATGCTGTTTGTTTTAAAAACAAAAAAATCTTCAAATAGAACTAGGCTATTTTGAGACTATGCATCCTGGATCACATTGTACTTCCATAGAAAATAGGAGGAGTAGGCCATTCGGCCCTGCTCCGCCATTCCAAAAAGATCATGGCTAATTGTCTAATTCAGTACCCTGTTCCCACTTTTTCCCCCATATCCCTTGATCCCTTTGGCTATTGCATTCTGTGGTAGGGTGGTGAACCTGTGGAATTCTCTGAGTGAAGAAATTTCTCCTCATCTTGGTTCTAAATGACATACCCTGTATCCTGAAACTGTGATCCCTGGTTCTGGACTCCCCAGCCATTGTGAACATCCTCCCTGCATCTACCCTGTCTCGTCCTGTTAGAATCTTATAGGTTTCTAGGAGATCCTCTCTCATTCTTCTAAACTCTAGTGAATATAGGCCTAGTTGACCCAATCTCTCCTCATATGTAATTCCTGCCATCTCAGGAATCAGCCCAATAAATCTTCTTTGCACTCCCTCCATGGCAAGAACATCCTTCCTCAGATAAGGAGACCAAAACTGCACACATTACTCCAGATGTGGTCTCACCAAGGCCCCGTATAAGGGCAGTAAGACATCCTTGCTCCTGTACTCAAATCCTCTTGCAATGAAGGCCAACATACCATTTGCCTTCCTAACTGCTTGCTGCACCTGAATGCTTGCTTTCAGCGACAGGTGTACAAGGACACCAGGTCTCATTGCACCTCCCCCTTTCCCAATCTACCACCATTCAGATAATAATCTGCCTTTCTGTTTTTACAACCAAAGTAGATTCCAGACTCAAGCTGTACTCTGCACCCTGTCTGTTTGCACTAGGGTGCTGTTGAGGTCACTGCAACTAGCTTCAGTGGTTTCAGGCTAGGGAGAAACAGTACTGGCCAGTGGGGTTCCTGTTCCCATCACCCCTGGTCAATCTCACAATTACTCCATATGGTAGCGAGTTCCACATTCTCACCTCTTTCTGAGTAAAGAAGTTTCTCCTGACTTCCCTATTGGATTTATTAATGACTGTCTCATATAATCCATTTTACAATTAGTATCCATTCAATTTTGACTAGGAACAAAGGAAATCAAAAATATATAATTCAAAACCAAACGTACCAGTTAACTGGTGTAATCCCAACCAGTATGACTTTGGGTAATGAATGACAAAGCTCCAAACTGAGATTACTTCATGAAAATGTACTTTCACATAAAAAAATAATAAAATGCTGATTATAGATACATTTAAGGGGAAGCTGGATAAACACACGAAGGAGAAAGGAATAGAAGGATATGCTGATAGGGTGAGATGAAGTAGGGTGGGAGAAGGCTTGTGTGCAGCAGAAACACCAGCTGGTTGGGCCGAATGGCCTGTTTCTGTGCTGTAAATACGATGTAATTCAATTATCCCAGCCCGACAGATGAGTCAACTGGGATTACATCAGAAGAATTGTGCTTGTTAATAATGGTTCAGTTTACAAGTCCAATGGGATGGTATCCTGCAATGGCAGATGGCGTGGTTCTGTGGGTGATCAGTTTGAATGAAAGGAATTTGCAGTCAGGTGACAAGGACGTTTGGGTCTAACATCCATTAGCTAGACACTGCTGACATAGTGTGTGTTCAATCGGCAGCTGTGTTTGATGGACAAATCCAAAGTCACTTTACTCACTCTGGTGACTGTTTTGAAAGGTTTATATCTCTGCGTGTCACGAATTTTCTTCTTTGGATGGGCCAGGAACAGAATCTGTGACAAATTAGACAACGGTTATTAATTATTAAAGCATCGGACTGACATACATGCCAGAAGCAGCTGTCTGTATAGCTTACTACTTTCATTGGTGCACACTAGTCAGTTTCTTAGTAAATCAAACACTTTTTGCTATGAATTTTTTTTTTAAAACATGCCTTCGGGTGCCTGTGTGCCTAAGACATTGATGTGCAATCTGAAGAGCCTTTCCAAACCAATGGAACCTCGCAATGTCGATCTGGAGACATGACCAGTTTTGTTTGCACAGTCTGATCCAGGTGAAGTGAGTCTTGGACCAGCAGAAAACATGAATACAAATGGCTCCGGATGCAATTCACCTATGTTTAAAATTCCTCAATCTTTTGTGCTTCCTCAGCTTACTCCATCTGTGCTATTACTGGAGAAAACGCAACCTCATTGTGTTTAAGTTTTGTACACATTTCTTCAGCTGGATTGGCAAGAAGTGAGATACAGTACACTGTCAAGAAACTTCCTGTTTTCTCAAAATCCAGTTCCACACAATTTCATAGACGTGTTCAAAATCACAAAGGGTTTTGAAAACATGAAAAAAGGAGAAACAGACTTCAGTGGCAGAAGAGTCAGTAGCCAAATGATATCACACTTTTTTTTGAAAAAAAACTGAGATTTTTTTTTTTATTTAAACTGAATTTACGGTGGGATTTGAACTCATTCTCAGGATTATTAGACCAATGACAGAACTGCTTGTCACACAAACTTGGATGAGGTTATTAGAGAAAGGCCACCCCACCGTATACGGATCCTGTGCACCAGTGAGTCAGCACCTTCAGGAAAGGAGGGGCAAACCCAGGTGGAGTGGAGAGGATACATTCAGTGCAAGTATTAACCATTCCCCACTCCCGCCCAAGCCCCCTTTCATAAAATGAAGAGGTGACTGAGGACCCGGACCAAGGACAGCATTCTCTTACTCCCAAACAAAACATCCGTATTATGGCAACAACTGAAAATCTATTGGGGGAGGAGGGACATTGACAATTCATAAGAAAAGGTAATTCAGTTTTTTAAAAAACTTTTTACGTGGAAGTGGATCCACCCCTGCACCCCCCCCCCCCACCCACCACAAACACTGAACCATATGCTGCGGGGCTGGGTGGATTGAGTGAACCTGGGTACTGACCTTCAAATCATTGTGGACAGCGTGACCAACTAATGTTCTGCCTTCCAAGATGTCTGCCACCTCCCTCTGTACAACTTTGAAGTCTTCACCTGAAAAATGGCCAAACCAGCCAGAAAAAAAGTCGGTTTCAAACACGCGTGCACATGAACACACAGTCTCCCATGCTACAAGATCAAATATTCAATCTTCACAAAGATCAATGTTCTCCAGGAGGCACCACTCCTTACATCCCTCCACCCCTCATGCTGCTATTAGCCACTGTTCCGTGCTTCATGTAACTTCCTACCCACGCTGCCACCAGCCTATGTGGCATCTTATCAAGTGTCTTCCAAAATCCATATGCACAACGCAGTTCTTTTATCAATAACTCCCATTATTTCCTCAAAACAGCACCATTCATTTTTTCCAGCCAGGACTTACCTTTTACAAACCCATGTGTCCTTACTTAATCGTTGCCACTCCATGTATTCATTTCGTCCCATTTTCTGGTCTCATGAAACTTACCCACTACTGATAGAAACGTAACAAATAGGGGCAGGAGTAGGCCATTTAGCCCTTCGGGCCTGCTCCGCCATTCCAGAAAGATCATGGCTGATTGTCTAATTCAATACTCTGTTCCCGCTTTCTCCCCATATCCCTTAATCCCTTTTGCATTAATATATCTATCTCCTTGAATATATTTAATGATTTGGCCTCCACTGCCTTCTGCGATAGAGAATTCCACAGGTTCACCACCCTCTGAGTGAAGAAATTTCTCCTCATCTCAGTTCTAAGTGGCATACCCTGTATTCTGAGACTGTGACCCCTGGTTCTGGACTCCCCAGCTATCAGGAACATCCTCTCTGTATCTAGCTTGTCTAGTCCTGTTAGAATTTTATAGGTTTCTATGAGATTCCCTCTCATTCTTCTAAACTCTAGTGAATACAGGCCTAGTCGACCCAATCTCTCCTCATACGTAAATCCTGCCAAAAAACTGCACACAATACTCCAGATGTGGTCTCACCAAGGCCCTGTATAACTGAAGACATCCTTGCTCCTGTACTCAAATCCTCTTGCAATGAAGGCCACCAAACCATTCGCCTTCCTAACTGCTTGCACCTGAATGCTTGCTTTCAGCGACAGGTGTACAAGGACACCCAGGTCTCATTTCACCTCCCCCTTTCCCAATCTATCACCATTCAGATAATAATCTGCCTTTCTGTTTTTGCAACCAAAGTGGATAACCTCACATTGATCCACGTTATACTGCATCTGCCATGCATTTGCCCACTCACCCAACTTGTCCAAAACACATTGGAGCCTCTTTGCATACTCCTCACAGCTCACTTTCCCTCCCAGCTTTGTGTCGTCTGCAAACTTGGAAATGTTACATTTAGTTCCATCATCCAAGTCATTAATATATATTGTGAATAGCTGGGGCCCAAGCATTGATCCCTGCAGTACCCCACTAGTCACTGCCTGCCACCTGGAAAAAGACGCTTTTACTCCTACTCTCCATTTCCTGTCCATCAACCAATTCTCAATCCATGCCAGTATATTACTCCCAGTCACATGTGCTTTAATTTTACACACTAGCCTCTTATGTGGGACCTTATCAAAAGCTTTCTGAAAATCCAAATACACCACATCCACTGGTTTTCCCTTATCTATTCTACTAGTTACATCCTCAAAAAACTCCAGTAGATTTGTTAAGCATGATTTCCCTTTTGTAAACCCATGCTGACTTTGCCCAATCCCATTTGCGCTTTCCAGGTGTTCTGCCATCACTTCCTTTATAATAGACTAGCATTTTCCCCACTACTGATGTAAGGCTAACTGGTCTAGTTCCCTGTTTTTTCTCTCCCTCCTTTTTTAAATAGTGGGGTTACATTTGCCACCCTCCAATCTGTAGGAACTGCTCCAGAGTCTGTAGAATTTTGGAAGATGACCACCAATGCATCCACTATTTCCAGGGCCACTTCCTTTAATACTCTGGGATGTAGATTATCAGGCCCTGGGGATTTGTCAGCCTTTAACCCCATTAATTTCCCGAGCACTATTTTTTTCCTAATACTGATTTCCTTCAGTTCCTCCCTCTCATTAGACCCTTTGTTCCCTAACATTTCTGGGAGGTTATTTGTGTCCTCATTTGTGAAGACAGAGTATGTGTTTAATTGTTCTGCCATTTCTTTGTTCTCCATTATAATTTCCCCCGTTTATGACTAAGTGACCTACATTTGTCTCACTAATCTTTTACTCTTCACATATTTATAGAAGCTTTAACAGTCTGTTTTTATGTTCCCCACAAGTTTACTCTCATACTCTATTTTCCCCTGCTTAATCAACCTCTTTGTCCTCTTATGCTGAAATCTAAACTGCTCCCAATCCTCAGACTTACTGCTTTTTCTGGCAATTTAATATGCCTCATCCCTGGATCTAATACTATCCCTTATTTCTTTTGTAAGCCACGGTTGAGCCACCTTTCCAGTTTTATTTTTGCGCCAGACAGGAATGAATAATCGTTGTAATTCATGCACACGTTCTTTAAATATTATCCATTGCCTATCCACCGTCAACCCTTTTAATAAAGTTCCCCAATCTATCATGGCCAACTCGCGCCTCATACCTTTGTAGTTTCCTTTATTTAGATTCAGGACTCTAGTTTCGGATTCAACTACTTCACTCTCCATCTTAATGAAGAATTCTATCATATTATGGTTGCTCCTCCCCAAGGGGCCCCGCACAACAAGATTGTTAATTAATCCTTTCTCATTGCACAATACCCAGTCTAGGATAACCTGTTCTCTAGTTGGTCCTCAATGTATTGGTCTAAAAACCCGTCACGTACACACTCCAGGAAATCCTCCACAGTATTATTGCTAATTTGGTTTGACCAATCTATATGTAGATTAAAGTCACCCATGATTACAGTTGTACCCTTATTGCATGAGTCTCTAATTTCATGTTTAATGCCACCCCTTACACCTCCACTACTGTTTGGGGGCCTATAGACAACCCCCAACATTTTCTGCCCCTCGGTGTTTCTTAGCTCCACCCATACAGATTCCACATAATGATTTTCTGAGCCAATATCCTTCCTCACTATTACATTGATTTCCTCCTTTACTAACAACACTACCCCTCCTCCTTTCCCTTTTTGCCTGTCCTTCCTGAATACCCCTGGATGTTCAGTTCCCATCCTTGGTCGCCTTGCAGCCCTGTCTCTGTAATTGCTACTAAATCATAACCGTTTATATCTATTTGCACTGTTAATTCATCTACCTTATTGCGAATGCTCCGCACATTAAGACACAATGCCTTTAAACTTATCTTTTTCACATCGTTAGTCATCTTAGCTTTATTTTGCACTAAAGCCCCATTTGTTTCTCGCCCTTGTTTTCTCTGCTTTCCACTTTTGCTTCTTACCTTTCTGTCTTTCATTTCTATCCTTGTTTTCCCCTCCTCTGTCTCCCTGCTCACATTCCCATCCCCCTGCCATTCTAGTTTAAACCCTCCCTGACAGCACTACCAAACACCGCCCCCCGCCCCTACCTGAGGAAATTGGTCCCGGTCCTGCCCAGATGCAACCCGGCCAGCTTGTATTGGTCCCACCTTCCCCAGAACCGGTTCCAATGTCCCAGGAATCTGAATCCCTCCCCCCAACACCATTTCTCCAGCCATGTATTCATCTGATATATCCTGCTATTTCTGCTCTCGCTAGCAGGTGGCACTGGTAGTAATCCTGAGATTACTACCTTTGACGACCTACTTTGTACTGATTTCAGACCAGTCTGTCTAATCTTACCTAGTTTAGTCCTTTCTGAACAGAGGTGTTACATCAACAACCCTCCAGCCCTCTGAAGGGAACTTCCATACCCAAGGATATCTGAAAAATTGTGGACAATTTCTCCTGACACCCCTCAGTAAGCCAATCAGAGCCCCAACAGCCTTTCCACTTTTGAGTTCCACCCATTTTTGCTGAGCACTTTTTCCTTATTTGGAGTTACCCCCTCTGACTGCTCCATCTCCTCCTCACACTTTCTTTCCACTATGCTACTCTAGTGTCAAAAACCAAGGTACAGGCTCATTCAGTATGTCATTCCTTCCTTAAATCAACTCTTCAACCTTTTCAATTTATAGGCGTATTATAAATCCTTTGCTACTTCCCTTTCTGTTCCCTGATAGATTTTCTTCGTACTTATAGAATCATACAGCACAGAAACGGGCCCTTCGGCCTATCGTGTCTGTGCCAGCCATGAAGCCTATCTATTCTTATCCCATTTTCCAGCACTTGGCCCATAGCCTTGTATGCTATGGTGTTTCAAGTGCTCATCTAAATACTTCTTAAATGTTGTGAGGGTTCCTGCCTCTACCACCTCTTCAGGCAGTGCGTTCCAGATTCCAACCACCCTCTGGGGTGAAATTCTTTTCCTCAAATCCCCTCTAAACCTCCTGCCCTTTACCTTAAATCTATGCGCCCTGGTTATTGACACCTCCGCCAAGGATTTCTTCCCATCAATCCTATCAATGCCCCTCATAATTTTGCCTCTTCACCTTTCTGACCTTTTTTGTTTCCCCTCTACACAGCTTCATTTGGTCAAGTTATAAGCCTCAGATCTGTCACCTGCAAAGTCTCATTTTAATTTCTATTAATCTTCTCATTCAAGGAATCCCAGTGCTTGCTCCTCCCTTTACCTCACGAGAGAATACATCTAATCTACCCTAATCAACCCAACAACTTGCAGTTATATAGCGCCTTTAACATAGTAAAATGTCCCAAGGTACTTCAGCGGAGCATTATCAAACAGAATTTGACACCGAGCTTCATAAGGAAATATTAGGACAGGAGCTTAGTCAAAGTAGTAGTTTTAAGGAGAGCCTTAGGAAGGGAATTCCAGAGCTGAGGACCCAGGTAGCTGAAGGTACAGCCGCCAACAGTGAGAGACTAAAATCAGGGATGAGTAAGAGGCCAGAATTGGCGCTCAGAGATCTCGGATAGTTGTAGGGCTGGAGCAGTTACAGAGATAGGGAGGGGCGAAGCCAAGGAGGAATTTGGAAATAAGGATGAGAATTTTAAAATGAAGCCATTGCTAGATTTTATGGGACACATTCCCACAAGATGTAAAGGTTTCCCATTTGTTTACGGTTTTATTGGCCAATTTTTCTTTCCAGTTTATCTGGGCTGGTTTCCTTATAATCTCATCAAAATTGGCTTTGTTTCCAGTCAAGTAACTCCATTTTTGACCACTTTCCTCCCTCCCCATTTTAAATTTTTTATCTAGAATGTAACTATGTTATGATCGCTGTTTCCTAGATGTTTCCCACTTCATTTCCTAGTTCTGGATCTCTTTCCTCCTGTTGGAATAAAGACACATTAATCTAAACAGCTGTGTTGGGTACATTTTAGGGGCTCCTTGTCCCCTGTTGTGAATTACCCTTATCTCAGTCTATATTTGGATAATAAAAATCACACATCATGGCCCTGCACGTAGATGCAAGATTAAATATGAGAGATTTAGGACGGAGAGCAGGAGAAACATTTTTACACAGAAGGTTGAGACTGTGGAACTCACTACTGGAGTTAGTGATTGAAGCCAATGCTATGTCAACATTTAAGAATAGGTTAGGCAGGTGGGTGAAGGAAAACGGGACAAAGAGATATGGGAACAGGGAAGGCACATGAGATTAGGATACTGCTTGTGTGCAGGATAAATACGAACAGAACGGAATGGGCCAAACAGATTGTTTTCATGTTGTAATGTCTCTGAAATTCTACGCTGTTCCTGAATTTATCTCCTTTTCATTGTCACAGCCAAAACCTTGTCTGAAAATCCTGCAGAAATATTTTAAAATCAGAGGCTCAGAAAATCCCCTCACCATTCTTCACGTCAGCCGGTCGGATTCCGCTCACCCAGGTCCTGTAATCTGTCACCTTTTCCGTCGGTTTCACGTATTTGTCGTAAATGCATTTGCCAAATTGGTTCACGATGGAAACCCGTGCGAGGATGCTGTCCACCTTGTCCGGCCCCACACCGACCATTTCACAGTCCATTGCTACAGCTTTGGTCAGTCTACGAAAACAGCCAGCACAGTTATCCAGACTGTCACTGAAGTCACGATCACTTTGTTTCTGAAAAGAGCAGCCAGCACCTCAGTAAAACTAAACACTGAATGTCACATTATTAAAACTCAAGCTCATCCAGCACGGGTTAGATACAGAGTAAAGCTCCCTCTACACTGTCTCCATCAAACACTCCCAGGGCAGGTACAGCACGGGGTTAGATACAGAGTAAAGCTCCCTCTACACTGTCTCCATCAAACACTCCCAGGACAGGTACAGCACAGGGTTAGATACAGAGTAAAGCTCCCTCTACACTGTCCCCATCAAACACTCCCAGGACAGGTACAGCACGGGGGTTAGATACAGAGTAAAGCTCCCTCTACACTGTCTCCATCAAACACTCCCAGGACAGGTACAGCACAGGGTTAGATACAGAGTAAAGCTCCCTCTACACTGTCCCCATCAAACACTCCCAGGACAGGTACAGCACAGGGTTAGATACAGAGTAAAGCTTCCTCTACACTGTCTCCATCAAACACTCCCAGGGCAGGTACAGCACAGGGTTAGATACAGAGTAAAGCTTCCTCTACACTGTCTCCATCAAACACTCCCAGGGCAGGTACAGCACAGGGTTAGATACAGAGTAAAGCTTCCTCTACACTGTCTCCATCAAACACTCCCAGGGCAGGTACAGCACGGGGTTAGATACAGAGTAAAGCTTCCCCTACACTCTCCCATCTGTATAACTATGAGATAGGATACTAAGTGTTAATGTTACTCACGACCTACCCTTCGAAAGCTCCATCTTTAACCAGCATCTTTTCCAAGCTCTGTATTGCAGGGTGTGGATTTCCCGTTGCTGCTTCTACCTGCTGCCGAGCAATGCCTGCAGCTTCTGGTCCCATCGCGGCTTCGACGTCATCTGGATCTACGTCATCAAACCAGATATCGGGTCTGCTGGGAAACCGGGAGAGAGAATAAGGAAGCTGCACTAAAATTAAACACAGAAACCAGTACTGGGTTCCGTTCCTGCTTGTAAGTCCACTACATCGACCCCACTACCCCAAGCAGCTTTTAGAGAAGGAGCAAAATTCTAACAACTCACATTTATATCCTGACAATATTGAAAAGCTGGTCCCTTTAATTAAACAGGACTGATTTCAGTGTTAATAGAGAGCAGGTGATGTTCATTATAGTTTTGTATTTAAGGGCTGGGTCTTTGCCCAGTTGGGGAGTTGCCTCTGGACAGTTAGTCCAGAAGGGAAGAGTGGGGACTGATATTTGGACTGAACTATGAACTGCTAATAAGACAGTTGTGGATCAGACCCTGTCATCGGCTTCCTCATTTTGGTGAATGGACATCTGCCTGTTTAACATATAGCACTTTACACATAGTGAAGCATCCCAAGGGACTTCACAGCAGTGTTCTAAAGCAAAATTTTGCCACGGGAGGAGATATTAGGGCAGATGACCAAAAGTTTGGTCAAAGATGCAAGAGATATGAGATTTAGGACAAAAAGCAGGAGAAACATTTTTATACAGAGGGTCGCGAGGCTATGGAAGTCACTACTGGAGTTAGTAACTGAAGCCGAAGAATCATTTACGGCAAAGTAAGCAGCGATTCGGCCCATTGAGTCCATGCTGGCTCATCATGCAGCAATGCAGTTAGTCCCACTCCCTAGCTCAATCCCTGTAGTCATGCAAGTCTATTTCTCAAGTTATGGTTTTAAGGAGTCTTAAAGGAGAGAGAGGCTGAGTGCTTTAGGGAGGGAAATTCAGAGCTTAGGGTCTAGGCAGCTGAAGGCACGGCTGCCAACAGTGAAGCAATTAAAATGGGGAATATGCAAGAGACCAGAATTGGAGGATTGTGGGGCTGTAGGAGGTTACAGAGATAGGGAGGGGTGTAGGAGCTGGAGGAGGTTACAGAGATAGGGAGCGGTGTAGGGGCTGGAGGAGGTTACAGAGATAGGGAGGGGTGTAGGGGCTGGAGGAGGTTACACAGATAAGGAGGGGTGTGTGGGCTGGAGGAGGTTACAGAGATAGGGAGGGGTGTAGGGGCTGGAGGTGGTTACACAGATAGGGAGGGTTGATGCCATGGAGGGATTTGAAAACAAGAATGAGAGTTTTAAAATCGAAGGGTTGTCAAGCCTGAAGCAAAGTTTCGGATGAGCACATGTTTATGGGGGGGTGGAAGATGGAGGCTAGCCAGAAGAGTACTGGAATAGTTCAGTCTAGAGATAACAAATGCATAGATGACTGTTTAAATAGTAAATGAGCTAAGGCGGGGCAGAGACGGGCAATGTCATAATGGGTGAGTTTCTGCTCACCAATACCCAGTTTCAGTAAATCAAAGTGCCTTCCTTCCTGGACCGGAGATTGAATCTGACACAGGCAGTGAAGGTCTCCCTTCTGCTGAATCTACATGAAATGAGTTTGAGAGGAACTTTCAATGCAGGTTCTAGAGGGAATGAAAACTGGCATTTGTAACCTCACTAACATTTCAGGGACCACACGATGCACAATCTTTATCTGATTTACACTCACCTTGAGACACTTTGCTACATGAAAAGTGCGGGGTAAAATCAAGCTACTGTCGACACTTCCATCTCAACACCAGCCAACTCAGCACCCTGTCCAAGCCAGATGGAGACTTTAGTACAAATTTAACATTGGGGAGTAGTGGCCATTTCGTAATGGATCTGGAAGCTTCTGGTCTCATTTAACTCTTGGATTCCTAAAACCAACAACCAGTCCCAATTCCAGACCAGGATTGAGAGTCCAAAGAAGATTCAATAACCCACTGGACCCCCGGAAAGACTCAGGTGGTGTGAAACGACTCAGATTTCTTTGGTGAAATTGAGATTCTCCCAAAAAGGACTGAGTGGATTACCTATGGTGATTGGTATCCACTGGACATCAGAGCTGAACGGAGAGGAGAAATAATGCTAAAAATACTTTAATCACACAGCAGTCGCCACGTCTCCACTGCCTGCCCCATTCCAGGGATGCTGACCCTCTCTGGGACAGTTCCACAGGCTCCAGCTGCCATTGGCACCCAATTGTAGTGACAGTTTTTCCACACGTGACCCCAGACAACAAGTGTGACGGGGTATTTGACTCAAGAGGAAGGTGGGGGGAAACAAACACTCACGCGACATCAATACCAACAAAACCCACTGAACACTGGTCATTCGTATCGTTGGCACAGTGCCACTGAAGTCAGAGCCCTCCAGTGGAAGCACTTAATTCAGCAGAGACTAGAGATAGAACTTGGGCCCCTTCAGGTACATATGGATCAATCTCAGGGCACCAAAGGGGTCATGTGGCCTCCTACTGTTCCTATCTTCCCAGGGTACAGAGAATTCAGTTCAATCTCCCAGAGAGTATTGAGTCTCCGCTATGTGTTTCTGGCTGGTGTGCTGACTCTCTGCCCTCAAGAGGGAACTGGACCAGTCGCTGACTGGGTCACAGATCACATCATATAGAAGGAAAGTTTTTTTTATAAACACAGTCTATGTGGCCTCCAGGACTGGTTTCCATTGCCTGAGGGTATCGGAGAGGAATTTTCCCCGAGTACTTTTTCCCTGTTTGATTCCGGGATTTTTGCCTTTCCCAGGAGATTACATAACTGCTAAGGGGAGGGGGTGGAGGGGAGGAGAAGTGTTTAGTCACGATGCACTGTCCATCCTGCGGCGTGGGGCAGGTTGATGAACCAGCTGGTCTCTTACTGCTCTCCTCAGTTTCCTCTGTTGCAGTAACAATGAAACGTTAGCGATGATCCTCTCTACACCGCACCAAAGGCCACGTTTGTTATTTCTGTGCAATTAGTACAGCACGCAAATAGGCCATTCAGCCCATCCAGACTGTGTTGGTATTTATCCTCCACGAGCAGTATCCTAATCCCACGTGCCCACTCTGTTCCTATATCCTTTTATTCCCCAGCCCCCACCACTTTCCCTTCAATCACCCATCTAACCTGTTCTTAAAAGTTGACCTGGTCTCTGCTTCAAACACTAACTCTGGTTGTGAATACAACAGCCTGCAAAGCCTCTGTGTGAAGAACCTCCTCTGCTCTCTGTCCTAAATCTCTTACATGTAGGCATAATCATCCCTCAATCACTGGAAACATTGTCTAGTGCCATCTACTCTATCCCATCCCTTCAGAATTTTAAACAGCTCTGTTTAATCATCGCTTAATCTGCTCTGGTCGTGAGAACAGGTTCTGGAGAGTAAAGGAAGAGGTAAGGCGGTTGGGGCTGAGGGTGGGAGCAGAAAGCGAGGGAATGATTTCACAAACACTTACTCTGTGTGGTTCTCAGTTTCTGGTTCAGTCTTGGTTCTTTTTATCTTCCGAGGGGAACTACCTTCCTCCAGAGGTCCTCGGCTGTTCTTTGCCTTCTTTTTCTTGCTGTGCCGAGACCCCTGGTTTGCAGTTTCATCTGGTTTCAGTCCATTTCCTTTCACCAGCTGACTTATTGTTTGAGAGTCGGGCTGCGTCAAGCTTTCTGCCTCTTTCTCTGATTTAACACTCTGTCCTCCTTGATGACTCTTCTCCACAGCATACGTTTCCTTCTTTGTCCGAATCTTAGATTTGTTTTCCGGAATTTTCTTTGCATCAGTTGTCTGATTCATTATCTGATTGAAAATAACAACCCTTCACATGAATAAGTGGCCACAATTCACAAATTGCAACTGAAACATACAACACACAAACTCTCACTCTGGCTGCAAGATACACTCATTGTGATTTCCAGCCCCTTCTTCTCCAGACTGTCCTCTCCATAAACCTTCCCAAGAAATGTTATTTCAGAAAATATTTTGTGCTCCAGTATGTGAGTACTTCGAGACATGTGTGGTGAGTATAACATGATCAGGAGGAACAGGCAACTTTGGACTGATGGTTCCTAAAGCTCTTCATCACTGGGGATTTCCTCACCTCATGTTTGGCTCTGTTGTTGACTCTGACAGAGATTGATCACTGTGATTAGTCAATAACTCCATTACCATTGGATCATGGGACTACCAGGATGGTAGACAGTGAACTCGACAGAACCTGGTCTTTTATCATCTAGCATTTCCTACAGAAGAGGGCAAAGCTGAACCCAATCTCAGGATTCAGCAGCAACATTGAGAACTTGGACAGCATTATATATCTATTTGTCCTGCTTCCCTCTAAGACCTGCACACGCTCTGCAAGCTGGAGTATACATTCAACTGTGACCAAAGCCTGTATGGAGCTGTTAAAACGTTTCACTATAAACTACCCCACCATTTGCACACCTCAAACCTGCAGTCCTTACCCAGTCAGGGCCTATGTGTAACTCCAGTCCCATACCAACATGACTGGCACTTAAACACCCTCTGGAGTGGCCTAGCAAACCAGTGAATTTATATCAAACCCATTACTATGGGTTCATGAAGGTGGCCAAACACCACCTACTCAGGGCAACTAGGGATGGGCAATAAATTCCAGCCTTGCCGGCGTCACCCACATGCCAAGAATCTATTTTAAAACAGCTCCGTTTGTTCCCTTGAAGTTAAGACTGTTACCATCACTGCACAGAGCTAATGTGGAACAATGTAGGATTTCTTTTGTTAGGGAAAGGCATAACTAGCCTGACGCTTGTTAATAACTTTCCCACCCTGATGATCTAAACACTAACTCCAACTATGTGCCAATTGCTGGTTCATTGAGATGAGTTAACAGATCACAACCTGGGTCTTTTATTTCACATTATCTTTCTGCAAAATAGGCACTATTAAGCTCCCAAGAATGGTTCAGCCTCAGTGTTCAGTCAAGGCAATGTATTATCTAAAAAACAGCAAATGCTGAAAACACTCAGCAGGTCAGGCAGCTTCTGTGGAGAGAAAGGGAGGGTTAGCATTTCAAGTCAAGACATGCTGAAACATTAACCCTACCTTTCTCTCTCTCTCCACACAAGCTGCCCGACCTGAACAATTTCCAACATTTGCTGATTTTGTTAAGATGAAAATTTATGTCTGAGGCAATGTTTTTTCTTTCAGATTTATGACACCTTTGTGTATTTCTTTAACACTTACCTGCTGAAGTGCTTTCCAGTTAGTGGAGTATTCCACAGCAGCTCTAGGAGGCAGCACTGGCCGTATCTTCTTTTTGTTCACGCTCGTTTCCTTGGCCCAGAACCTCTTCCGCTTTGTCTTCTTTTGGCTACCCTGCTCAGAAACAGCTGGGTGTGTACTGTCCACCTGCAGGCTGGGTTTTACTTTGGCCATTGTCTGCTCATCATCCACCGCCCTTTCAGGCAGCACGCTCCAGATCACAACAACTCCCTGTGTAAAAAAAATTATGTCCTCATCTTCCCTTTGATTCTTTTACCTATTACCTTCAATCTGTGTCCTCTGGTTATCAACCCTCCTGCCACTGGAAACAGTTTCTCCTTATTTACTCGATCAAAACCCTTCATGATTTTGAACACCTCTATTAAATCTCCCCTTAACCTGCTCTGCTCTAAGGAGAACAATCCCAGCTTCTCCAGTCTCTCCCTGTAACTGAAGTCCCTCATCTCTGGGAACATTCCAGCAAATCTCCTCCGCACCCTCTCCAAGGCCTTGATAGCTTCCTGAAGTGTGGAGCCTGGAATTGGACACAATCCTCGAGCAGGGGCCTAAACTGTGATTTGTAAAGATTTAGCATGACTTCTTTCCTGAATTCATCACCAATTCCAATCTGTTATGACGAGAACGATCACACTCCAAAACACAAACCTTACAAAAGAAAAATCAACTTGAAAACTGGTAAAAATTTTGATGATTTCTACAAGTTAATCACCTGAAATAATTCTCTTTTCCACAGTGTCTTTCTTCACCTCTGGATTTCCCAAAATGTTTTTACAGACAGTGAATTATTTTTCAAGTGCAGTAGTTCAGTGAAGTAGTTTTCTCTGCTGTAACGTAGGAAATGTGGCAGGTAATGTGCACAGCAAGATCCCACAAACAGCAACAGAATAATAAAGAGAAAAACTGTTGTGATGTTGATGTAAGAATAAATATTGACGAGGACACTGAGGAAAACTGCCCTCCTCTTCCCCGCAAGAGTGCCTGAAAGGGCAGATGGGACCTCAGTTTAACATCGTACCCAAACAATCGTCCCTCCGCCAGCGCAGCGCTCCCTCACTACCGTCCCTCAGCCAGCGCGGCACTCCCTCACAACCGTCCCTCCGCCAGCGCGGCGCTCCCTCACTACCGTCCCTCCGCCAGCGCGGCGCTCCCTCACTACCGTCCCTCCGCCAGTGCGGCACGCCATCACTACCGTCCCTCCGCCAGTGCGGCGCTCCCTCACGACAGTCCCTCCGCCAGTGCAGCACTCCCTCACTACCGTCCCTCAGCCAGTGCGGCACTCCATCACTACCGTCCCTCAGCCAGTGCAGCACTCCCTCACTACCGTCCCTCAGCCAGTGCAGCACTCCATTAGCACCGTCCCTCAGCCAGTGCGGCACTCCCTCACTACCGTCCCTCCGCCAGTGCAGCACTCCCTCACTACCGTCCCTCCGCCAGTGCAGCACTCCATCACCACCGTCCCTCCGCCAGTGCAACACTCCATCACCACCGTCCCTCCGCCAGTGCAACACTCCATCACTACCGTCCCTCAGCCAGTGCAGCACTCCATTAGCACCGTCCCTCAGCCAGTGCAGCACTCCCTCACTACCGTCCCTCCGCCAGTGCAGCGCTCCCTCGCTACCGTCCCTCCGCCAGTGCGGCGCTCCCTCGCTACCGTCCCTCCGCCAGTGCGGCGCTCCCTCGCTACCGTCCCTCCGCCACTGCGGCGCTCCCTCGCTACCGTCCCTCCGCCAGTGCGGCGCTCCCTCGCTACCGTCCCTCCGCCAGTGCGGCGCTCCCTCGCTACCGTCCCTCCGCCAGTGCGGCGCTCCCTCGCTACCGTCCCTCCGCCAGTGCGGCGCTCCCTCGCTACCGTCCCTCCGCCAGTGCGGCGCTCCCTCGCTACCGTCCCTCCGCCAGTGCGGCGCTCCATCGCCACCGTCCCTCAGCCAGTGCGGCGCTCCATCGCCATCGTCCCTCAGCCAGTGCGGCGCTCCATCGCTACCGGCCCTCAGCCAGTGCGGCGTTCCATCGCTACCGTCCCTCCGCCAGTGCGGCGCTCCATCGCTACCGTCCCTCCGCCAGTGCGGCGCTCCCTCGCTACCGTCCCTCCGCCAGTGCGGCGCTCCCTCGCTACCGTCCCTCCGCCAGTGCGGCGCTCCCTCGCTACCGTCCCTCCGCCAGTGCGGCGCTCCCTCGCTACCGTCCCTCAGCCAGTGCGGCGCTCCCTCGCTACCGTCCCTCAGCCAGTGCGGCGCTCCCTCGCTACCGTCCCTCAGCCAGTGCGGCGCTCCCTCGCTACCGTCCCTCAGCCAGTGCGGCGCTCCCTCGCTACCGTCCCTCAGCCAGTGCGGCGCTCCCTCGCTACCGTCCCTCAGCCAGTGCGGCGCTCCCTCGCTACCGTCCCTCAGCCAGTGCGGCGCTCCCTCGCTACCGTCCCTCAGCCAGTGCGGCGCTCCCTCGCTACCGTCCCTCAGCCAGTGCGGCGCTCCCTCGCTACCGTCCCCCAGCCAGTGCGGCGCTCCCTCGCTACCGTCCCTCAGCCAGTGCGGCGCTCCCTCGCTACCGTCCCTCCGCCAGTGCGGCGCTCCATCACTACCGTCCCTCCGCCAGTGCGGCGATCCCTCACTACCGTCCATCAGCCAGTGCGGCACTCCCTCACTCCCGTCCCTCCGCCAGTGCGGCAATCCCTCACTACCGTCCCTCCGCCAGTGCGGCACTCCCTCACTACCGTCCCTCCGCCAGTGCGGCACTCCCTCACTACCGTCCCTCCGCCAGTGCGGCACTCCCTCACTACCGTCCCTCCGCCAGTGCGGCACTCCCTCACTACCGTCCCTCCGCCAGTGCAGCACTCCATTAGCACCGTCCCTCAGCCAGTGCGGCACTCCCTCGCTACCGTCCCTCCGCCAGTGCGGCGCTCCCTCGCTACCGTCCCTCCGCCAGTGCGGCGCTCCATCGCCACCGTCCCTCAGCCAGTGCGGCGCTCCATCGCTACCGGCCCTCAGCCAGTGCGGCGTTCCATCGCTACCGTCCCTCCGCCAGTGCGGCACTCCCTCACTACCGTCCCTCCGCCAGTGCGGCACTCCCTCACTACCGTCCCTCCGCCAGTGCGGCACTCCCTCACTACCGTCCCTCCGCCAGTGCGGCACTCCCTCACTACCGTCCCTCCGCCAGTGCAGCACTCCATTAGCACCGTCCCTCAGCCAGTGCGGCACTCCCTCGCTACCGTCCCTCCGCCAGTGCGGCGCTCCCTCGCTACCGTCCCTCCGCCAGTGCGGCGCTCCATCGCCACCGTCCCTCAGCCAGTGCGGCGCTCCATCGCCACCGTCCCTCAGCCAGTGCGGCGTTCCATCGCTACCGGCCCTCAGCCAGTGCGGCGTTCCATCGCTACCGTCCCTCCGCCAGTGCGGCACTCCCTCACTACCGTCCCTCCGCCAGTGCGGCACTCCCTCACTACCGTCCCTCCGCCAGTGCAGCACTCCATTAGCACCGTCCCTCCGCCAGTGCGGCGCTCCATCGCTACCGGCCCTCCGCCAGTGCGGCACTCCCTCACTACCGTCCCTCCGCCAGTGCGGCACTCCCTCACTACCGTCCCTCCGCCAGTGCGGCGCTCCCTCACTACCGTCCCTCCGCCAGTGCGGCACTCCCTCACTACCGTCCCTCAGCCAGTGCGGCACTCCCTCACTACCGTCCCTCCGCCAGTGCAGCACTCCCTCACTCCCTCACTACCTCAGCGATGAATTTGTTTCTCACCTGCCGCGCTCGTGTTCCTCGAGCGGAAGTGTTGCTACCGCCAAACCAGTCCGACCGGAAGTCGCTCCTGTTTCACGGTTGGATGTTATAAAGGTTCCGCTTTCAGTGGCGGCCCCGGAATCCCGGCACAAGATCGAGATTCAAACGCTGGACATCGGCACTGGGCCGCACCCCCCTCCCCCAAAAAACCCCAACAGCTCATAAAAACCCCCAAATCCTCCAAAACTCCAGCATCTCATAAATACTCCACAATCCCCCAAAACCCCAACATCCCCAAAACCCCAACATCTGCCAAAACCCCAACACCCCCCATAAACCCCAATAACCCAAGCCCCAACATCCCCCAAAATCCCCCCAAACCCCAACATCCCCCAAAACCACACCATCCCCCAAAAACCCAACACCCAAAACCTGAACACCCCCCAAAAATCCCAACATCCCCAAGACGTCCAGATCCCCCAAATCCCCAACAGCCCCCAAAAACCCCAACAACCAAAACCCCAACATCCCCCCAAAACCTCCAACATACCCCCCAGAACCCCCAACATTACCCCAAAATCCCAACATCCCCATAACCCCTAACATCCCCCAAAACCCCAACATTCCCCCAAAAACCTCACCATCCTCCAAAAATCCAACATCCCCCCAAAACCCCAACATCTCCCAAAACCCCAATATCCCCCAACAACCCCCCGAGCCCCAACATCCCCCCAATCCCCCATCATCCCCATAACCCCCAGCATCCCCCCAAAACCCAAACATCCCCCCAAAACCCAAACATCCCCCCCAAAACCCCAATATCCCCATACCCCCCCAAACCCCAACATCCCCCATAACCCCCAACATCCCCCAAAACCCCAATATCCCCCAAAACCTCACCATCCCCCAAAACCCCACCATCCCCAAAACCTCAACATCTCATGAAAACCCTAACATCCCCCAAAAACACACCCTCCCCCAAAAACCCAACACCCACAACCTGAACATCCCCCAAAAATCCCAACATCCCCAAAACCTCCAGATCCCCAAACCCCCAACATCCCATCAGCCTCCAAAACCCCACCATCCCCCAAAAAACACAACATTCCCCAAAAACCCCAGCATCCCCCAGAACCCCAAAATCCCCAACATGCCCCAAAAACCCATCATCCCCCCAAACCCCCGAAATCCCTCAAAATCACAACATCCCCCAAAATCCCATCAGCCCCCAAATCCCCAACATCCCCGAAAAATCCCAACATTCCCCCAAAAATCCTACATTCCCCAAAACCCCACAAACCCCCCAAAACCCCACCATCCCCCAAAAAAACCAACATCCCCCAAAAGCCCCAGCATCCCCCAACAACCCCAACATCCCCCCAAAACCCCACCATCCTCCAAAACCCCAATATCACAGAAAACCCTAACATCCCCCAAGACCCCAACATCTAATAAAAAACCCATGCTCCCCCAAAAGGGCGGCACAGTGGCGCAGTGGTTAGCACTGCAGCCTCACAGCTCCAGGGACCCGGGTTCAATTCCGGGTACTGCCTGTGTGGAGTTTGCAAGTTCTCCCTGTGTCTGTGTGGGTTTCCTCCGGTTTCCTCCCACATGCCAAAGACTTGCAGGTTGATAGGTAAATTGGCCATTAGCAATTGCCCCTAGTATAGGTAGGTGGTAGGGAAATATAGGGACAGATGAGGATGTGATAGGAATATGAAATTAGTGTAGGATTAGAATAAATGGGTGGTTGATGGTCGGCCGAAGGGCCTGTTTCAGTGTTGTATCTCTAAACTAAACTAAACTAAAAAACCCAACATTCCCCCACAAAACCCCAAAACCCCGAACAAAACCACAACACTCCCCCAAAATCCCCCAAAACACCAACATCTCCACAAACCCCACCATCCCCCAAAAATCCTATATCACCCAAAACCCAACATCCCCCATGACCCCAATATCTCATAAAAAACCACCATCCCCCCCAAAAAAGCAACATACCCCAACATCCCCAAAAACCCAACAACCAAAATCCCAATATCCCCCAAGACCCCCATATCCCCCAAAAGCCTACCATCCCCCCAAAAATCCAACATCCCCAAAACCCCAACATGCCCCCAAAACCCCACAATCTCCCAAAAACCCAACATCCGCAAATCCCCAAAAACCCCAACATCCCACAAGACCCCAACATCTCATAAAAATCCTACCATCCCCCAAAAACCCCGACATCCCCAAAACCCCAACCAAAATCCCAACATTCCCCCAAAAATCCCCACATTCCCCCAAAATCCTCCAAAACCCAACATCCCCCAAGACCCCTACATCTCATAAAAAACTACCACCCCCAAAAAAGCAACATCCCCCAGAAACCCCATCTTGCCCCCAACATTCCCCCAATACCCCATCATCCCCCCAAAACTCCAACATCCCCAAAAATCCAACAACCAAAACCCCAACATCGCCAAAAACCCAAATATCCCCCAAGACCCCCACATCCCCCAACAACCCCCCAAAAACCTACCATCCCCCAAAAAACCAACATCCCCAAAACCCCAGCATGCCCCCAAAATCCCAACATTCTCCCAAGACCCAACATCCCCCCAAATCCCCACCATCCCCCAAAAACCCCAACAACCAAAACCCCAACATCCCCCAAAATGCCAACATCCCCCAACATCCCCCCAAAACTCCCAACATCAGCCCAAAACCCCAACATCTCATAAAAACCGCCCCAACAACCCCAAAACCCCCAACATCCCCCAAGTCCCTAACATCCCCCCAAAACTCCCAACATCAGCCCAAAACCCCAACATCTCATAAAAACCCCACCATCCCCCCAAAACACCGAAATGCCCCAACATCCCCCATAATTCCCAATATGCCACAAAGCCCCAACATCCCCCAAAACCCCATAATTCCCCATATGCCCCAAACCCCAACATCCCCCCAAAACCCCAACATCCCCCCAAAAAAACCAACATCTCCCAAAAACCAACAAACCCCCCAACATCAGCCCAAAACCCCAACATCTCATAAAAACCCCAACATCCCTCCAAATCCCAACATCCCCAAAACCCCAATATCCCCAAAACCCCCAATATCCCCCAAAAATCCCAACATTTCCCAAATTCCGACATCCCCCAACATCCCCCAAAACCCCCAACATCTCCCAGAGCCCCAACATCCCCCCAAACCCCAACATCCTCCAATCTCCAAAACATTCCACAAAATACCCAAAAACCCCAACATCCCCAAAACCCCAAAACTAAACATCCCCTAAACGATCTCCCAAAATGCCCAAATATCACAACATCCCCCAAAACCCCAACATCCCCCAAAATCCCAACATCCCCAAAAACACCAACATCCCCCAAAAATCCCAACATGCCCCAAATCCCGACATCCCCCAACATCCCCCAAAACCCCCAACATCCCCCAAAATCCTAACATCCCCCAAAAACCCCAAAAACATCCCCCAAAAACCCCAACATCCCCCAAAAGCCCCACCATCACCGAAAAAGCCCAACAGCCCCCAATATCCCAACATTCCCCCAAAATTCCCAACATCCACTAAAAATCCCAACATTCCCCCAAAATCCCCCAAAACCCCACCATCCCCTAAAGAGCCCAACATCCCCCAAAACACCCAATATCCCCCAAATCCCCAACACCCAAAACCCAAACATCCCCCCAAGCCCCACATCCCACCAAAAGCCCAACATCCCCCCAAAACCACACCATCTTCCAAAACCCCAACATCACCCAAAACCCCGACATCCCCCAAGAAACCCAACATCCGCCAAAAACCCCAACATTCCCCCAAAACCCACGTTCCCTCAAAATTCCCCAAAATCCCAACATCCCCCAAAAATCCCAACATTCCTCCAAAGATCCCAACATCACCCAAAACCCCTAACATCCCCCAAACCCCAACATCCCTCAAAATCCCCCCAAATTCCCAACATCCCCCAAAAACCCCACCATCACCCAAAAAGCCCAACAGCCCCCAAAATCCCAATGTTCCCCCAAAAATCCCAACATCCACTAAAAATCCCAACATTCCCCCAAAATCCCCCAAAACCCCACCATCCCCACAAAAACCCCACCATCCCCCAAAGAACCCAATATCCCCCCAAAACCCCAACATTCCCCAAATCTCCAACACCCAAAACCCCTAACATCCCCACAAACCCCAACATTCCCCAAGAACCCCACATCCCCCCAAAACCCCAACATTCCCCCAAAACCCCACCATTCCTCAAAATCACCCAAAATCCCAACATCCCCCAAAAATCCCAACATTCCTCCAAAGATCCCAACATCACCCAAAACCCCTAACATCCCCCAAACCCCAACATGCCCCCAAAATCCCCACATCCTCCAAACACCAACATCCCCCAAACACCACAACATCCCTCAAAATCCCCCCAAATTCCAACATCCCTCCAAAATCCTATCATTCCCAAAAATCCCAATATCCCCCCAAAACCCGAACATTCACCAAACCCCTATATCCCCCAAAGCTCAACATCCTTCAAAACCCCAATATCCCTCAAAATCCCCCAAAAATCCCAACATCCCCCAAAAATCGCAAGAATCCCAACATCGCCCAAACCCCTAACATCCCCTAAAACCCCAACATCCCACAAAATTCCCATAATACCCCTAAAACCCCAACATCCTCCAAAAACCCCAACACACGCAAAACCCCAAAACATCCCCCAAACCTGAACATCCCATAAAACCCCAACACCCCCAAAACCCCAACATCCCCCAAAAACCCCAACACCCTCAAAAACCCAACATCCCCCCAAAACCCCAACACCCAAAAAACCCCAAAATATCCCCCAAAATCCCCAAAAATCTCAACATCCCCCAAAACCCCTACATCCCCAAACACCAAAACATGCCCCCAAAATCCCCAAAAACATAACATCCCCGAAAACTCCCAACATCTCATAACGCCAACATCCCCCCAAAACCCCCAACATCCTCCAATCTCCCAAACATCGCCCAAAATACCCAAAAACCCCAACATCCCCGAAACCCCAAAACCCCAACATCCCACAAACCCGAAATGATCTCCCAAAATGCCCAAATATCACAACAACCCCAAAACCCCAACATCCCCCAAAACCCCAACATCCCCCAAAAGTGCCAACATGCCCCAAACACCAACATCCCCCAAGACCCCAACATCCCCCAAAACCCCAACATCCCCAAAACCCCCAATATCCCCTAAAAATCCCAACATGCCCCAAATCCCAACATCCCCCAAAAGCTCCCAGAGCCCCAACATTCCCCAAAAACCCCAACATCCCCAAAAACCCCAACAGTCCCCAAAATCCCTAACATGCCTCAAATCCCCAACATCCCTCAAAACCCCCAACAGCCCCCAAAATCCCAACATCCCCCAGAAACCCTAAGTTCCCCAAAACCCCCAACATACCTCAAAATCCCCCAAAATCCCAACATCCCCAAATATCCCAGCAGCTCCCAAATCCCCAACATCCCCCCAAAACCCCAACATCCCCCACAACTCCAACATCCCTCCAAATCCCAACATCCCCCAAAACCCCAACAGCCCCCAAAAATCCCAACATGCCTCAAACCCCAACATCCCCAAAACCCCAACATCCCCAAAAACACCAATATCCCCCAAAACCCCCAACATCCCCCAAAACCCCCAACATCCCTCAAAATCCCAACATCCCCCAGAAACCCCAAGTTCCCCAAAAACCACAACATACCTCAAAATCCCCCAAAATCCCAACATCCCACAGAATCCCATCAGCCCCCAAATCCCCAACATCCCCCAAAAATCCCAACATGCCCCCAAATCCCAACATCCCCCAAAGAACCCAACATCCCCCAAGACACCCAACATCCCCCAAATCCCCAACACCCAAAACCCCAACATCCCCACAAACCCCAACATTCCCCAAGAACCCCAAATCCCCCCAAAAGCCCAACATCCCCCCAAAACCCCACAATCCTCCAAAACCCCAACATCACCCAAAACCCCGACATCACCCAAAATCCCCATATCCCCCAAGAAACCCAACATCCGCCAAAAACCCCAGCATGCCCCAAAACCCCAACATTCCCCCAAAAGCCCACCATCCCTCAAAATCCCCAAAAATCCCAACATCCCCCAAAAATCCCAACATTCCTCCAAAGATACCAACATCACCCAAAACCCCTAACATCCCCCAAACCCCAACATCCCCCCAAAATCCTCACATCCTCCAAACACCAACATCCCCCAAACACCCAACATCCCTCAAAATCCCCCCAAACCCCAACATCTCATAAAAACCCCACCATCCCCCAAAAATCCCATCAGCCTCCAAATCCCCAACATCCCCCAAAAACCCCACCATCACCCAAAAAGCCCAACAGCCCCAAAATCCCAACATTCCCCCAAAATCCCCCAAAACCCCACCATCCTCCAAAACTCCAACAACACCCAAAACCTTGACATCACCTAAAACCCCAACAACCCCCAAGAAACCCAACATCCCCCAAAAACCCCAGCATGCCCCAATACCCCAACTTTCCCCCAAAACCCCACCATCCTCCAAAATCCCCCAAAATCCCAACATCCCCCATAAATCCCAATATTCCTCCAAAGATCCCAACATCGCCCAAAACTCCTAACATCCCCCAAACCACAACATCCCCCAAAATTCCCAACATCCCCCAAACACCAACATCCCCCAAACACCCCAACATCCCTCAAAATCCTCCAAAATCCCAACATCCCCCCAAAATCCTATCATTCCCAAAATTCCCAATATCCCCCCAAAATCCAAACATTCACCAAACCCCTACATCCCCCAAAACCCAACATCCCTCAAAACCTCAATATCCCTCAAAATCCCCCAAAATCCCAATGTCCCCCAAAAATCCAAAAATTCCCCATAAGAACCCCAACATCTCCCAGAGCCCCAACATCCCCAAAAACCCCAAAATCCCCAAAAACCCCAACATCCCCAAAAATCCCCAACATGCCTCAAATCCCCAACATCCCCCAAAACCCCCAACTTCTCCCAAAATCCCAACATCCTCAAAAAATCCCATCAGCCCCCAAATCCCCAACATCGCCCAAAAACCCCAACATCCCCCCAAAACCTGATAATCCCCCAAAAACCCAACATCCCTCCAAACACCAACATCCCTCAAACTCCCCCCAAATCCCAACATCCCCCCAAAATCCTATCATTCCCAAAATTCCCAATATCCCCCAAAAATCCAAACATTCACCAAACCCCTACATCCCCCAAAACCCAACATCCCTCAAAACCTCAATATCCCTCAAAATCCCCCAAAATCCCAATGTCCCCCAAAAATCCAAAAATTCCCCATAAGAACCCCAACATCTCCCAGAGCCCCAACATCCCCAAAAACCCCAAAATCCCCCAAAACCCCAACATCCCCAAAAATCCCCAACATGCCTCAAATCCCCAACATCCCCCAAAACCCCCAACTTCTCCCAAAATCCCAACATCCTCAAAAAATCCCATCAGCCCCCAAATCCCCAACATCGCCCATAAACCCCAACATCCCCCCAAAACCTGATAATCCCCCAAAAACCCAACATCCCTCCAAACACCAACATCCCCCAAACACCCAACATCCCTCAAAATCCCCCCAAATCCCAACATCCCCCCAAAATCCTATCATTCCCAAAATTCCCAATGTCCCCCAAAAATCCAAACATTCACCAAACCCCTACATCCCCCAAAACCCAACATCCCTCAAAACCTCAATATCCCTCAAAATCCCCCAAAATCCCAATATCCCCCAAAAATCCAAAAATTCCCCTTAAGAATCCCAACATCTCCCAGAGCCCCAACATCCCCCCAAACCCCAACAAACCCATAAACCCCAACATCCCCAAAATTCCCAACATCCCTAAAAATCCCCAACATCGCCCAAAAACCCCAACATCCCCCCAAAACCTGATAATAACCCAAAAACCCAACATCCCTCCAAATCCCAACATCCCCCAAAACCTCAACATCCCCAAAAACCCCAAATTCCCCAAAAGTCCCAACATGCCCCAAATCCCAACATCCCCCCAACCCCCAACATCTCCCAGAGCCGCAATATCTCCCACAAATCGCAAAATGTCCCTGACCTCACCATCCCCCAAAACCCCCAACATCCCCCCAAAATCCCAACAGCCCCCAAAACCCCAACATCTCATAAAAACCCCACCATCCCCCAAAAATCCCATCAGCCCCAAAGTCCCCAACATCCCCAAAAACCCCACCATCACCCAAAAAGCCCAACAGCCCCCAAAATCCCAATACTCCCCCAAAAATCCCCACATCCAATAAAAATCCCAACATTCCCCCAAAATACCCCAAAACCCCACCATGCCCCCAAAACCCCACCATCCCCCAAAACCCCACATCCTCCCAAAATCCCACCATCCTCCAAAACTCCAACATCCCCCAAGAAACCCAACATCCCCCAAAAACCCCAGCATGCCCCAATACCCCAACTATCCCCAAAACCCCATCCTCCAAAATCCCCCAAAATCCCAACAGCCCCCATAAATCCCAATATTCCTCCAAAGATCCCAACATCGCCCAAAACTCCTAACATCCCCCAAACCACAACATCCCCCAAAATTCCCAACATCCTCCAAACACCAACATCCCCCAAATGCCCCAACATCCCTCAAAACCCTCCCAAATCCCAACATCCCCCCAAAATCCTATCATTCCCAAAATTCCCAATATCCCCCCAAAATCCAAACATTCACCAAACTCCTACATCCCCCAAAACCCAACATCACACAAAACCCCTAACATCCCCTAAAACCCCAACATCCCACAAAATTCCCAACACATCCCCAAAACCCCAACATCCACCAAAAACCCCAACACACCCAAAACTCCAAAACATCCCACAAACCTGAACATCCCCTAAAACCCCAACACCCCCAAAAATCCCAACATCCCCCAAAAGCCCAACACCTCCAAAACCCCAAAACATCCCCCAAATTCACCAAAATCCCAACACACCAAAAACCCCAAAACATCCCCCAAAATCCCCCAAAATCCAAATAGCCCCAAAACCCCAACATCCCCCAAACACCAAAACATGCCCCCAAAATCCCAAAAAAACATAACATCCCCAAAAAACCCCAACATCTCCCTAACCGCAACATCCCTCCAAAACCCCCAACATCCTCCAATCTCCAAAACAACCCCTAATATACCTAAAAACCCCAACATCCCCAAACCCCAACATCCCCCAAACCCCAAAAGATCTCCCAAAATGCCCAAATATCACAACATCCCCCAAAACCCCAACATCTCCAAAAATGCCAACATGCCCCAGAACCCCAACATCCCGCAAACCCCAATATCCCTCTAAATCCCCAACATCCCATAACACCCCAAGATTCCCCAACATTCCCCCAAAACCCCAATATCCCCCCAAAATCCCAACATGTCCCAAACCCCACCATCCCCCAACATCCCCCAAAACACCACCATCCCCCACAATCCCCAACATGCCCCAAAACCCCCAACATCCCCAGAAAACCCCAACATCCCCAAAAAACCCAAGTTCCCCAAAAAGCCCAACATCCCTCAAAATCCCCCAAATCCCAACATCCCCCCGAAACCCCAGCATCCCCCAAAACCCCAACATCTCATAAAAACCCCACCATCCCCCAAAAATCTCAACATCCACTAAAAATCGCAACAACCCCCCAAAATCCCATCAGCCCCCAAAACCCCAACATCCCTCAAAATCCCCCAAAACCCCAAAATCCCCCAAAACACCCAACATCCCCCAAAACCCCAACATCCCCCGCAAATCCCAACATCCCACAAACCCCAATATCCCCACAAATCCCCAAATCCCATAACACCCCAAGATTCCCCAACATTCCCCCAAAACCCCAATATCCCCCCAAAATCCCAACATGTCCCAAACCCCACCATCCCCCAACATCCCCCAAAACCCCACCATCCTCCAAAATCCCCAACATGCCCCAAATCCCCAACATCCCCCAAAACCCCCAACATCCCCAAAAAACCCAAGTTCCCCAAAAAGCCCAACATCCCTCAAAATCCCCCAAAATCCCAACATCCCCCCGAAACCCCAGCATCCCCCAAAACCCCAACATCTCATAAAAACCCCACCATCCCCCAAAAATCTCAACATCCACTAAAAATCCCAACAACCTCCCAAATTCCCATCAGCCCCAAAAACCCCAACATCTCTCAAAATCCCCCAAAACCCCAACATCCCCCAAAACACCCAACATCCACCAAAACCCCAACTTCCCCAAAATCCCCCAAAAATCCCAACATGCCCCAAACCCCAACATCCCCAATATCCCCCCCAAACCCGCAACATCCCCCAAAAATCCCCACATCCTCCAAACACCCCAACATCCCCCCAAAACACCAACATCCCTCAAAATCCCCCAAAATCCCAACATCTACCCAAAAATCGCAACATTCCCCCAAAACCCCTAACACCCCCAAAATTCCCAACATACCCCAAAAACCCCAACATCCCCCAAAAATCCCAACATCCTCCAAGCCCGAACATTCCTCCAAAAACACCAACATCCCTCAAAAATCTCAACATCCACTAAAAATCCCAACAACCCCCCAAATTCCCATCAGCCCCAAAAACCCCAACATCCCTCAAAATCCCCCAAAACCCCAACATCCCCCAAAACACCCAACATCCACCAAAACCCCAACTTCCCCAAAATCCCCCAAAAATCCCAACATGCCCCAAAACCCAACATCCCCAATATCCCCCCCAAACCCGCAACATCCCCCAGAGCCCCAACATCCCCCAAAACCCCATCCCCCAAAACCCCAACATCCCGCAACACCCCAAGATTCCCAAAAAATCCCAACATCCCCCCAATCCCCAACATCCCCCAAAACTCCCAAGTTCCCCAAAAACCCCAACATCCCCCAAAACTCCCAAGTTCCCCGAAAATCCCAACATCCCTCAAAATCCCCCAAAATTGAAACATCCCCTAAAAATCCCATCAGCCCCCAAATCTCCAACATCCCCAAAAACCCCAACATCCCCCCAAAACCCTAGCATCCCCAAAAACCCCATCTCATAAAAAACCCCACCATCCCCCAAAAGCGCCAACATCCACTAAAAATCCCAACATTCCCCCAAAATCCCATCAGCCACAAAAACCCCAACATCCCGCAAAAAGCCCAACATCCCCCACAAATCCCAACATTCCCCCAAAAATCCCCACATCCACTAAAAATCCCAACATTCCCCCAAAATCCCCCCAAAACCCCACCATCTCCAAAGACCCCCAACACCCAAAACCCCAACATCCCCACAAACCACAACATTCCCCCAAGAACCCCACAGCCCCCCAAAAGCCCAACATCCCCCAAAACCCCAACATCCTTGAAAACCCCAACGTCACCCAAAACCCTGACATCCTCCAAAACCCCAACATCCCCCAAGAAACCCAACATCCCCCCAAATCCCCAGCATGCCCCCAAAACCCCAACATTCCCTCAAAACCCCACCATCCCTCAAAAACCCCAATATCCCTCAAAATCCCCCAAAATCCCAACATCCCCCAAAAATCCCAACATTCCTCCAAAGATCCCAACATCCCCCAAAACCCCTAACATCCCCAAACCCCAACATCCCCCAAAATTCCCAACAAACCCCAAAACCCCCAACATCCCCCAAAAATCCCCACATCCTCCAAACACCCCAACATCCCCCCAAAACACCAACATCCCTCAAAATCCCCCAAAATCCCAACATCTACCCAAAAATCGCAACATTCCCCCAAAACCCCTAACACCCCCAAAATTCCCAACATACCCCAAAAACCCCAACATCCCCCAAAAATCCCAACATCCTCCAAGCCCGAACATTCCTCCAAAAACACCAACATCCCTCAAAATCCCCCAAAATCCCAACATCTACCCAAAAATCGCAACATTCCCCCAAAAACCCAAACATTGCCCAAAACCCCTAACACCCCCAAAATTCCCAACATACCCCAAAAATCCCAACATCCTCCAAGCCCGAACATTCCTCCAAAAACCCCAATATCCCTCAAAATCCACAAGAATCCCAACATCCAAAAAAACCCCGAAAGTTCCCCCAAAAATCCCAACGTCCCCAAAACCCCGAACATGCCCCAAACCCCATCATCCCCCAAAACTCCCACCATCCCCCAAAAACCCCAACATCCCCCAAAACAGCCCAAACTCCCCTAAACCCCAACATCCCCTAAACCCCAACATCCTCCAAAACCCCAACATTCCAGCAAAACCCCTAACATCCCCAAACCCCAACATCCCCCAAAATTCCCAACATACCACAAAACCCCCAAAATCCCCACATCCTCCAAACACCAACATCCCACAAACACCCCAACATCCCCTCAAAACTCCAACATCCCTCAAAATCCCCCAAAATCCCAACATCCCCCAAAATTCACAACATTCCCCCAAAAACCCCAACATCGCCCAAAACCTCTAACATCCCCCAAAACTCCCAACATACCCCAAATACCCCAACATCCCCCAAAAATCCCAACATCCTCCAAGCCCGAACATTCCCCCAAAAACCCCAACATCCCCCAGAACCCCAAAATCCCTCAAAATCCCCCAGAATCCCAACAGCCCCAAAACCCCGTTCCCCCAAAAATCCCAACATCCACCAAAACACCCCAAACTCCCCTAAACCCCAACATCCCCCAAAATTCCCAAGATACCCAACATCCCCCCAAAATCCCCACATCCTCCAAACCCTAACATCCCCCAAAAACCCAACAGCCCCCAGAACCCCAACATCCCTCAAAATCCCCAAGAATCCCAACATCCCCAAAAAACCCCAACGTACCCCCAAAAATCCCAACATCCACCAAAACACCCCAAACTCCCCTAAACCCCAACATCCCCTAAACCCCAACATCCCCCAAAATTCCCAAGATACCCCACAAACCCCAACATCCCCCCAAAATCCTCACATCCTCCAAACACCAACATCCCCTAAACCCCAACATCCCCCAAAATTCCCAAGATACCCCACAAACCCCAACATCCCCCCAAAATCCTCACATCCCCCAAAAAACCCAACATCCTCCAAACCCTAACATCCCCCAAAAACCCCAACATCCCCCAGAAACCCAACATCCCCCTTAAAATCCCCCAAAATCCCAACATCGTCCAAAACCCCCAATACCCCCCAAACCTCAACGTCCCTCAAAATTCCAACATACCCCAAAGATCCCAACATCCTCCAAACCCCAACATCCCCCAAAAACCCCAACATCCCCCAAAACCCCAACATCCCTCAAAATCCCCAAGAATCCCAACATCCCCCAAAAATCCCAACATCCCCCAAAATCCCACCATCTCCCCAAAAAACCCAACATCCTCCAAACCCCAACATCCCCCAAAAACCCCCAACATCCCCTAAACCCCAACATCCCCCAAAACCCCAACATCCCTCAAAATCCCCAAGAATCCCAACATCCCCCAAGAATCCCAACATCCCCCAAAAATCCCAACATCCCCCAAAATCCCAACATCTCCCCAAAAACCCCAACATCCCCCAAAACCCCCAACATCCCCTAAACCCCAACATCCCCCAAAACCCCAACATCCCTCAAAATCCCCAAGAATCACAACATCCCCCAAAAATCCCAACATCGCCCAAAACCCCTAAGATCCCCCAAACCCCAACACCCCCAAAATTCCCAACATACCCCAAAAACCCCAACATCCCCGCAAAATCCCAACATCCTCCAAACCCCAACATCCCCCAGAACCCCAACATCCCTCAAAATCCCCAAGAATCCCAACAGCCCCAAAAAATCCCAACATCCCCCAAAATCCCACCATCTCCCCAAAAACCCCAACATCCTCCAAACCCCAACATCCCCCCAAAACCCCCAACATCCCCTAAACCCCAACATCCCCCAAAACCCCAACATGCCTCAAAATCCCCAAGAACCGCAACATCCCCCAAAAATCCCAACATCACCCAAAACCCCCAATATCCCCCAAACCTCAACGTCCCTCAAAATTCCAACATACCCCAAAGATCCCAACATCCTCCAAACCCCAACATCCCCCAAAAACCCCAATATCCCCCAAACCCCAACATCCCTCAAAATCCCCAAGAATCCCAACATCCCCCAAAAATCCCAACATCCCCCAAAATCCCACCATCTCCCCAAAAAACCCAACATCCTCCAAACCCCAACATCCCCCAAAAACCCCCAACATCCCCTAAACCCCAACATCCCCCAAAACCCCAACATCCCTCAAAATCCCCAAGAATCCCAACATCCCCCAAGAATCCCAACATCCCCCAAAAATCCCAACATCCCCCAAAATCCCAACATCTCCCCAAAAACCCCAACATCCCCCAAAACCCCCAACATCCCCTAAACCCCAACATCCCCCAAAACCCCAACATCCCTCAAAATCCCCAAGAATCACAACATCCCCCAAAAATCCCAACATCGCCCAAAACCCCTAAGATCCCCCAAACCCCAACACCCCCCAAAATTCCCAACATACCCCAAAAACCCCAACATCCCCGCAAAATCCCAACATCCTCCAAACCCCAACATCCCCCAGAACCCCAACATCCCTCAAAATCCCCAAGAATCCCAACAGCCCCAAAAAATCCCAACATCCCCCAAAATCCCACCATCTCCCCAAAAACCCCAACATCCTCCAAACCCCAACATCCCCCAAAAACCCCCAACATCCCCTAAACCCCAACATCCCCCAAAACCCCAACATGCCTCAAAATCCCCAAGAACCGCAACATCCCCCAAAAATCCCAACATCACCCAAAACCCCTAACATCCCCCAAACCCCAACATCCCCCAAAATTCCCAACACACCCCAAAAACCCCAACATCCCCACAAAATCCCAACATCTTCCAAACCCCAACATCCCCCAAAAACCCCAACATCCCCCGGAACCCCAACATCCCTCAAAATCCCCAAGAATCCCAACAGCCCCCAAAAATCCCAACATCCCCCAAAATCCCACCATCTTCCCAAAAACCCCAACATCCTCCAAACCCCAACATCCCCTAAAAACCCCAACATCCCCTAAACCCCAACATCCCCCAAAACCCCAACATCCCTCAAAATCCCCAAGAATCACAACATCCCTCAAAAATCCCAACATCGCCCAAAATTCCCAACATACCCCAAAAACCCCGACATCCCCGCAAAATCCCAACATCCTCCAAACCCGAACATCCCCCAGAGCCCCAACATCCCCCAAAACCCCATCCCCCAAAACCCCAACATCCCGCAACACCCCAAGATTCCCAAAAAACCCCAACATCCCCCCAATCCCCAACATCCCCCAAAACTCCCAAGTTCCCCAAAAACCCCAACATCCCCCAAAACTCCCAAGTTCCCCGAAAATCCCAACATCCCTCAAAATCCCCCAAAATTGAAACATCCCCTAAAAATCCCATCAGCCCCCAAATCTCCAACATCCCCAAAAACCCCAACATCCCCCCAAAACCCTAGCATCCCCAAAAACCCCATCTCATAAAAAACCCCACCATCCCCCAAAAGCGCCAACATCCACTAAAAATCCCAACATTCCCCCAAAATCCCATCAGCCCCAAAAACCCCAACATCCCGCAAAAAGCCCAACATCCCCCACAAATCCCAACATCCCCCAAAATCCCAACATCCTCCAAGCCCGAACATTCCCCCAAAAACCCCAACATCCCCCAGAACCCCAAAATCCCTCAAAATCCCCCAGAATCCCAACAGCCCCAAAACCCCGTTCCCCCAAAAATCCCAACAACCACCAAAACACCCCAAACTCCCCTAAACCCCAACATCCCCTAAACCCCAACATCCCCCAAAATTCCCAAGATACCCAACATCCCCCCAAAATCCCCACATCCTCCAAACCCTAACATCCCCCAAAAACCCAACAGCCCCCAGAACCCCAACATCCCTCAAAATCCCCAAGAATCCCAACATCCCCAAAAAACCCCAACGTTCCCCCAAAAATCCCAACATCCACCAAAACACCCCAAACTCCCCTAAACCCCAACATCCCCTAAACCCCAACATCCCCCAAAATTCCCAAGATACCCCACAAACCCCAACATCCCCCCAAAATCCTCACATCCTCCAAACACCAACATCCCCTAAACCCCAACATCCCCCAAAATTCCCAAGATACCCCACAAACCCCAACATCCCCCCAAAATCCTCACATCCCCCAAAAAACCCAACATCCTCCAAACCCTAACATCCCCCAAAAACCCCAACATCCCCCAGAAACCCAACATCCCCCTTAAAATCCCCCAAAATCCCAACATCGTCCAAAACCCCCAATATCCCCCAAACCTCAACGTCCCTCAAAATTCCAACATACCCCAAAGATCCCAACATCCTCCAAACCCCAACATCCCTCAAAAACCCCAACATCCCCCAAAAACCCCCAACATCCCCTAAACCCCAACATCCCCCAAAACCCCAACATCCCTCAAAATCCCCAAGAATCCCAACATCCCCCAAGAATCCCAACATCCCCCAAAAATCCCAACATCCCCCAAAATCCCAACATCTCCCCAAAATCCCCAACATCCCCCAAAACCCCCCAACATCCCCTAAACCCCAACATCCCCCAAAACCCCAACATCCCTCAAAATCCCCAAGAATCACAACATCCCCCAAAAATCCCAACATCGCCCAAAACCCCTAAGATCCCCCAAACCCCAACACCCCCCAAAATTCCCAACATACCCCAAAAACCCCAACATCCCCGCAAAATCCCAACATCCTCCAAACCCCAACATCCCCCAGAACCCCAACATCCCTCAAAATCCCCAAGAATCCCAACAGCCCCAAAAAATCCCAACATCCCCCAAAATCCCACCATCTCCCCAACATCCTCCAAACCCCAACATCCCCCCAAAACCCCCAACATCCCCTAAACCCCAACATCCCCCAAAACCCCAACATGCCTCAAATTCCCCAAGAACCGCAACATCCCCCAAAAATCCCAACATCACCCAAAACCCCTAACATCCCCCAAAACCCCAACATCCCCCAAAATTCCCAACACACCCCAAAAACCCCAACATCCCCACAAAATCCCAACATCTTCCAAACCCCAACATCCCCCAAAAACCCCAACATCCCCCGGAACCCCAACATCCCTCAAAATCCCCAAGAATCCCAACAGCCCCCAAAAATCCCAACATCCCCCAAAATCCCACCATCTTCCCAAAAACCCCAACATCCTCCAAACCCCAACATCCCCTAAAAACCCCAACATCCCCTAAACCCCAACATCCCCCAAAACCCCAACATCCCTCAAAATCCCCAAGAATCACAACATCCCTCAAAAATCCCAACATCGCCCAAAATTCCCAACATACCCCAAAAACCCCAACATCCCCGCAAAATCCCAACATCCTCCAAACCCGAACATCCCCCAAAAACCCCAACATCCCCCAGAACCCCAACATCTCTCAAAATCCCCAAGAATCCCAACATTCCCCCAAAAATCACAACATCCCCCAAAACCCCTAACATCCCAAAAAAATACAACATCCCCCAAAACCCCAACATCCCCCAAAAACCCCAACATCCCCTAAACCCCCACGTCCCCCAAAACCCCAACATCCCCCCAAAACATCCCTGAATCCCCCACTATTAACATCCTGGTGATCACCATTGACCAGAATCTGGACTGGACCAGCCACATAAGTATCATGGCTACAAGAGCAGGTCAGAGTCTGGGAACTCTGCAGCATGTACCTCAACTCCTGACTCCCCAAAACCTGTCCACCATCTACAAGCCACAAGTCAGGAGTGTGATGGAATACTCTCCACTTGCCTGGATGGGTGCAGCTCCAACAGCACTCAAGAAGTTCGACACCATCCAGGACAAAGCAGCCCGCTTGATTGGCACCCCATCCACAAACACTCCCTCCCTCCACCACTGACGCACAGTGGCAGCAGTGTGTACCATCTACAAGATGCACTGCAGCAATGCACCAAGGCTCCTTAGACAGCACCTTCCAAACCCGCAACCTCTACCAACTAGAAGGACAAGGACAGCAGACGCATGGGAACACCACCACCTGCAAGTTCGCTCCAAGTCACACACCATCCTGACTTGGAACTATATCGCCGTTCCTTCACTGTCGCTGGGTCAAAATCCTGGAACTCCCTTCCTAACAGCACTGTGGGTGTACCTACCCCACATGGACTGCAGCAGTTCAAGAAGGCAACTCACCACCACCTTCTCGAGGGCAATTAGGGATGGGCAATAAATACTGGTCTAGCCAGTGACACCCACATCCCATGAATGAATAAAAGAAGACTGCCCCCAACCCCACCCTCCCTATACCACAAACGCCACACACCCTCGCCCCTTACACAGACCTGAAACTCCACAAACTCAGCACCGTCCTCAAACCCACTCCCTCCAAACCCCATAACCTCATCCCACTCTCCTCACCCCCAAACCCCTACAACTCAAACCCACTCCCCACACCACTGACACTCTTAATCCATCCTCCCCACCTCAAACCCACACACCCCCAAACACCACAGCCCCTCCCCCACCCACAAACCCCCAAACCCACCATCCCTGTTCCCCCTCACAGAAGAGAAACCCCACATTTCCCAACCCTACCACCCTCACTGAGATTCCACCCCCCCCCCCCCCCCACCACCAAACCCACACCTCCTCACCACCCCCTCAACTTTAGGGAACCTTGGTTGACGAGGGATATTGAGGGTCTGGTCAGGACAAAGACCTGGGATTAGGTATAGGCAGCTGGGATCAAGCGAGTCCCTCGAGGAGTATAGGGGATGTAAGAATACACATAAGAAGGAAATTAGGAGGGTGAAAAGGGGCCATGAGATTTCCCTGGCAGATAAGATAAAGGAGAATCCTATAAGATTCTATAAGTATATTAAGAGTAAAAGGGTAGCTAGGGAGAGAGTAGGTCCCCTTAAGGATCAGTGTGGCAATCTATGTGTGGAGCCACGGGAAATGGGTGAGGTCTTAAATGAATATTTCTCGTCTGTATTCACCATGGAGAAGGTCATGGAAGCTAGTGAGTTCAAGGGAGGGAACACCGATATCCTGGAGCATATCAACATTACAAAGGAGGAGGTGTTGAAGTGCATTAAGGTGGATAAATCCCCAGGGCCTGACCAAGTGTATCCTAGGATGCTATGGGAAGCAAGGGAGGAGATTGCTGGGGCCCTGGCAGAGATTTTTGTATCATCGTTAGCCACGGGTGAGGTACCGGAAGACTGGAGGATAGCTAATGTTGTGCCTTTATTTAAGAAGGGCAGCAGGGATAAGCCAGGGAACTACAGGCCGGTGAGCCTTACATCAGTGGTGGGAAAGTTATTGGAAGGGATTCTGAGAGACAGGATTTATATGCATCTGGAAAGGCAAGGTCTGATTAGGGATAGTCAGCATGGCTTTGTGTGTGGGAAATCATGTCTCACGAATTTGATTGAGTTTTTTGAGGAGGTGACCAAGAGGATTGACGAGGGCAGGGCAATGGACGTTGTCTACATGGACTTTAGCAAGGCCTTTGACAAGGTCCCGCATGGTAGGCTGGTGCAGAAGGTTCGAACACATGAGATCCAGGGTGAGCTAGTAAACTGGATACAATATTGGCTTAGTGAAAGGAGGCAGAGGGTGGTAGTGGAAGGTTGATTTTCAGATTGGAGGCCAGTGACCAGTGGTGTGCCACAGGGATCAGTGCTGGGCCCTCTGATGTTTGTCATATATATTAATGACTTGGATGTGAATGTCGGGGGCACGATTAGTAAGTTTGCAGATGACACTAAAATTGGTGGTATAGTGGACAGTGAAGAATGTTGTCTAAGGTTACAGCAGGATATAGATCAACTGGGAAAGTGGGCAAGGGATTGGCAAATGGAATTTAATGCAGACAAGTGTGAAGTGATGCATTTTGGGAAGTTAAACCAGGGCAGGACATATACAGTGAATGGCAGGGCCTTGGGGAGTGAGCAGAGAGACCTTGGGGTGCAAGTACATACTTCCCTAAAAGTGGCAACACAAGTAGACAGGGTGGTGAAGAAGGCGTATGGCATGCTTGCCTTCATCAGCCGAGGCATTGAGTACAAGAGTTGGTACGTCATGTTACAGTTGTACATAACGTTGGTTAGGCCACATTTGGAGTACTGTGTGCAGTTCTGGTCGCCGCACTACAGGAAAGATGCGATTAAGGTAGAGAGGGTACAGCACTCCCTCAGTACTGACCCTCTGACAGTGCAGCACTCCCTCCGTACTGACCCTCTGACAGTGCAGCACTCCCTCAGTACTGACCCTCCGACAGTGCAGCACTCCCTCACTACTGACCCTCCGACAGTGCAGCACTCCCTCAGTACTGACCCTCTGACAGCGCAGCACTCCCTCAGTACTGACCCTCCGACAGTGCAGCACTCCCTCAGTACTGAGCCTCCAACAGTGCAGCACTCCCTCAGTACTGACCCTCCGACAGTGCAGCACTCCCTCAGTACGGACCCTCCGACAGTGCAGCACTCCCTCAGTACTGAGCCTCCGACAGTGCAGCACTCCCTCCGTACTGACCCTCTGACAGTGCAGCACTCCCTCAGTACTGACCCTCCGACAGTGCAGCACTCCCTCAGTACTGATCCTCTGACAGTGCAGCACTCCCTCAGTACTGACCCTCCGACAGTGCAGCGCTCCCTCAGTACTGACCCTCTGACAGTGCAGCACTCCCTCAGTACTGACCCTCCGACAGTGCAGCACTCCCTCAGTACTGACCCTCTGACAGTGCAACACTCCCTCGGTAGTGACCCTCGGACAGTGCAGCACTCCCTCAGTACTGACCCTCCGACAGTGCAGCACTCCCTCAGTACTGACCCTCTGACAGTGCAGCGCTCCCTCAGTACTGACCCTCTGACAGTGCAGCACTCCCTCAGTACTGATCCTCCGACAGTGCAGCAATCCCTCAGTACTGACCCTCCAACAGTGCAGCACTCCCTCAGTACTGACCCTCTGACAGCGCAGTACTCCCTCAGTACTGACCCTCCGACAGTGCGGCGCTCCCTCAGTACTGATCCTCCGACAGTGCAGTACACCCTCAGTACTGACCCTTCGACAGTGCAGCACTCCCTCAGTACTGACCCTCCCGCAGTGCAGCACTCCCTCAGTACTGACCCTCCGACAGTGCAGCACTCCCTCAGTACTGACCCTCCCGCAGTGCAGCACTCCCTCAGTACTGACCCTCCGACAGTGCAGCACTCCCTCAGTACTGACCCTCCGACAGTGCAGCACTCCCTCAGTACCGACCCTCCGACAGTGCGGCACTCCCTCAGTACTGATCCTCCGACAGTGCAGCAATCCCTCAGTACTGACCCTTCGACAGTGCAGCTCTCCCTCAGTACTGACCCTCCAAATGTGCAGCACTCCCTCAGTACTGACCCTCCGACAGTGCGGCGCTCCCTCAGTACTGATCCTCCGACAGTGCAGCAATCCCTCAGCACTGACCCTCCAACAGTGCAGCACTCCCTCAGTACTGACCCTCTGACAGCGCAGCACTCCCTCAGTACTGACCCTCCGACAGTGCAGTACACCCTCAGTACTGACCCTTCGACAGTGCAGCACTCCCTCAGTACTGACCCTCCGACAGTGCAGCGCTCCCTCAGTACTGACCCTCTGACAGTGCAGCACTCCCTCAGTACTGACCCTCCGACAGTGCAGCACTCCCTCAGTACTTACCCTCTGACAGTGCAGCACTCCCTCAGTACTGACCCTCCGACAGTGCAGCGCTCCCTCAGTACTGACCCTCCGACAGTGCAGCACTCCCTCAGTATGGACTCTCCGACAGTGCAGCGTGCCCTCAGTACTGACCCTCTGACATTGCAGCACTCCCTCAGTACTGTCCCTCTGACAGTGCAGCAGTCCCGCAGTACTGACCCTCCGACAGTGCGGCGCTCCCTCAGTACTGATCCTCCGACAGTGCAGTAACCATCAGTACTGACCCTTCGACAGTGCAGCACTCCCTCAGTACTGACCCTCCCGCAGTGCAGCTCTCCCTCAGTACTGACCCACCGACAGTGCAGCACTCCCTCAGTACTGACCTTCCGACAATACAGCACTCCCTCAGTACTGACCCTCCGACGATACAGCACTCCCTCAGTACTGACCCTCCGACAGTGCAGTACTCCCTCAGTACTGATCCTCCGACAATACAGCACTCCCTCAGTACTGATCCTCCGACAGTGCGGCGCTCCCTCAGTACTGATCCTCCGACAATACAGCACTCCCTCAGTACTGACCCTCCCACAGCGCAGCACTCCCTCAGTATGGACCCTCCGACAGTGCAGCGCGCCCTCAGTTCTGACCCTCCGACAGTGCAGCACTCCCTCAGTACTGACCCTCTGACAGTGCAGCTCTCCCTCAGTACTGGCCCTCTGACAGTGCAGCAATTCCTCAGTACTGACCCTCCGACAGTGCGGCGCTCCCTCAGTACTGATCCTCCGACAGTGCAGTACACCCTCAGTACTGACCCTCTGACAGTGCAGCAATCCCTCAGTATTAACCCTCCGACAGTGCGGCGCTCCCTCAGTACTGATCCTCCGACAGTGCAGTACACCCTCAGTACTGACCCTCTGACAGTGCAGCAATCCCTCAGATTTAACCCTCCGACAGTGCGGCGCTCCCTCAGTACTGATCCTCCGACAGTGCAGTACACCCTCAGTACTGACCCTTCGACAGTGCAGCACTCCCTCAGTACTGACCCTTCGACAGTGCAGCACTCCCTCAGTACTGACCCTCCCTCAGTGCAGCTCTCCCTCAGTACTGACCCTCCGACAGTGCAGCGCTCCCTCAGTACTGACCCACCGACAGTGCAGCACTCCCTCAGTACTGACCTTCCGACAATACAGCACTCCCTCAGTACTGACCCTCCGACAGTGCGGCGCTCCCTCAGTACTGATCCTCCGACGATACAGCACTCCCTCAGTACTGACCCTCCGACAGTGCAGTACTCCCTCAGTACTGATCCTCCGACAATTCAGCACTCCCTCAGTACTGACCCTCCGACAGTGCGGCGCTCCCTCAGTACTGATCCTCCCACAGTGCAGCACTCCCTCAGTATGGACACTCCGACAGTGCAGCGTGCCGTCAGTACTGACCCTCTGACAGTGCAGCACTCCCACAGTACTGACCCTTTGACAGTGCAGCTCTCCCTCAGTACTGGCCCTCTGACAGTGCAGCAATCCCTCAGTACTGACCCTCCGACAGTGCGGCGCTCCCTCAGTCCTGATCCTCCGACAGTGCAGTACACCCTCAGTACTGACCCTTCGACAGTGCAGCACTCCCTCAGTACTGATCGTCCGACAGTGCAGTACACCCTCAGTACTGACCCTTTGACAGTGCAGCACTCCCTCAGTACTGACCCTCCGACAGTGCAGCCTCAGTGCTGACCCTCCCGCAGTGCAGCTCTCCCTCAGTACTGACCCTCCGACAGTGCAGCACTCCCTCAGTACTGACTCTGACAGTGCAGCACTCCCTCAGTACTGACCTTCCGACAATACAGCACTTCCTCAGTACTGACCCTTTGACAGTGCAGCTCTCCCTCAGTACTGGCCCTCTGACAGTGCAGCAATCCCTCAGTACTGACCCTCCTACAGTGCGGCGCTCCCTCAGTACTGATCCTCCGACAGTGCAGTACACCCTCAGTACTGACCCTTCGACAGTGCAGCACTCCCTCAGTACTGATCCTCCGACAGTGCAGTACACCCTCAGTACTGACCCTTTGACAGTGCAGCACTCCCTCAGTACTGACCCTCCGACAGTGCAGCCTCAGTGCTGACCCTCCCGCAGTGCAGCACTCCCTCAGTACTGACCCTCCGACAATGCAGCACTCCCTCAGTACTGACTCCGACAGTGCAGCGCTCCCTCAGTACTGACCCTCCGACAGTGCAGCACTCCCTCAGTATGGACTCTCCGACAGTGCAGCGTGCCCTCAGTACTGACCCTCTGACAGTGCAGCACTCCCTCAGTACTGTCCCTCTGACAGTGCAGCAGTCCCGCAGTACTGACCCTCCGACAGTGCGGCGCTCCCTCAGTACTGATCCTCCGACAGTGCAGTACACCCTCAGTACTGACCCTTCGACAGTGCAGCACTCCCTCAGTACTGACCCTCCCGCAGTGCAGCTCTCCCTCAGTACTGACCCTCCGACAGTGCAGTACTCCCTCAGTACTGATCCTCCGACAATACAGCACTCCCTCAGTACTGACCCTCCGACAGTGCGGCGCTCCCTCAGTACTGATCCTCCGACAATACAGCACTCCCTCAGTACTGACCCTCCCACAGCGCAGCACTCCCTCAGTATGGACCCTCCGACAGTGCAGCACTCCCTCAGTACTGACCCTCTGACAGTGCAGCTCTCCCTCAGTACTGGCCCTCTGACAGTGCAGCAATTCCTCAGTACTGACCCTCCGACAGTGCGGCGCTCCCTCAGTACTGATCCTCCGACAGTGCAGTACATCCTCAGTACTGACCCTCTGACAGTGCAGCAATCCCTCAGTATTAACCCTCCGACAGTGCGGCGCTCCCTCAGTACTGATCCTCCGACAGTGCAGTACACCCTCAGTACTGACCCTCTGACAGTGCAGCAATCCCTCAGTATTAACCCTCCGACAGTGCGGCGCTCCCTCAGTACTGATCCTTCGACAGTGCAGTACACCCTCAGTACTGACCCTTCGACAGTGCAGCACTCCCTCAGTACTGACCCTTCGACAGTGCAGCACTCCCTCAGTACTGACCCTCCCGCAGTGCAGCTCTCCCTCAGTACTGACCCTCCGACAGTGCAGCGCTCCCTCAGTACTGACCCACCAACAGTGCAGCACTCCCTCAGTACTGACCTTCCGACAATACAGCACTCCCTCAGTACTGACCCTCCGACAGTGCGGCGCTCCCTCAGTACTGATCCTCCGACGATACAGCACTCCCTCAGTACTGACCCTTTGACAGTGCAGCACTCCCTCAGTACTGACCCTTTGACAGTGCAGCTCTCCCTCAGTACTGGCCCTCTGACAGTGCAGCAATCCCTCAGTACTGACCCTCCGACAGTGCGGTGCTCCCTCAGTCCTGATCCTCCGACAGTGCAGTACACCCTCAGTACTGACCCTTCGACAGTGCAGCACTCCCTCAGTACTGATCCTCCGACAGTGCAGTACACCCTCAGTACTGACCCTTTGACAGTGCAGCACTCCCTCAGTACTGACCCTCCGACAGTGCAGCCTCAGTGCTGACCCTCCCGCAGTGCAGCTCTCCCTCAGTACTGACCCTCCGACAGTGCAGCACTCCCTCAGTACTGACTCTGACAGTGCAGCACTCCCTCAGTACTGACCTTCTGACAATACAGCACTCCCTCAGTACTGACCCTTTGACAGTGCAGCTCTCCCTCAGTACTGGCCCTCTGACAGTGCAGCAATCCCTCAGTACTGACCCTCCGACAGTGCGGCGCTCCCTCAGTACTGATCCTCCGACAGTGCAGTACACCCTCAGTACTGACCCTTTGACAGTGCAGCACTCCCTCAGTACTGACCCTCCGACAGTGCAGCACTCCCTCAGTTCTGATCCTCCGACAGTGCAGTACACCCTCAGTACTGACCCTTTGACAGTGCAGCACTCCCTCAGTACTGACCCTCCGACAGTGCAGCCTCAGTGCTGACCCTCCCGCAGTGCAGCTCTCCCTCAGTACTGACCCTCCGACAATGCAGCACTCCCTCAGTACTGACTCTGACAGTGCAGCACTCCCTCAGTACTGACCTTCCGACAATACAGCACTCCCTCAGTACTGACCCTCCGACAGTGCAAAGCTCCATCCTTACTGGACCGGGGAGTGTCAGTTGGATTACTAGTTTAAATCACTGGTGTGGGGCTTGTTCCCCTCACTAACAAGTGTCTTAATTTTAGGTGCATCTTGAGGAGGTGCTGTCTCAACTAAATTACACAATTTTAAAGCAACAGGAATAGTGGATGCAGGAACAGAGAGACCTCGGGGTTTATGTGCACAGTTCTTTGAGAGGGACAGGATAAATTGAGAAGGTTCTTTGATAAAGCCTACAGGATCTTTCATTTTATAAATAAAGGCATAGAATACAAAAGCAAGTCAGTTATCCTAAACCTTTACAAATCACTGGTTAGGCCCCGGCTGGAGGTTTGTGTTCAATTCCGGGCTCCACACTTTCGGAAGGATGTCAAGGCCTTGGAGAGGGTGCGGAGGAGATTTACTAGAATGTTCCCAGGGATGAGGGAATTCAGTTACAGGGAGAGACTGGAGAATTAGAATTAGAATTAGAATATTACAGCGCAGTACAGGCCCTTCGGCCCTCGATGTTGCGCCGACCTGTGAAACCATCTGACCTACACTATTCCATTTTCATCCATGTGTCTATCCAATGTCCACTTAAATGCCCTTAAAGTTGGCGAATCTACTACTGCTGCAGGCAGGGCGTTCCACGCCCCTACTACTCTCTGAGTAAAGAAACTACCTCTCACATCTGTCCGATATCTATCACCCCTCAACTTGAAGCTATGTCCCCTCGTGTTTGCCATCACCATCCGAGGAAAAAGACGCTCACTATCCACCCTATCTAACCCTCTGATTATCTTATATGTCTCTATTAAGTCACCTCTCCTCCTCCTTCTCTCCAACGAAAACAACCTCAAGTCCCTCAGCCTTTCCTCGTAAGACCTTCCCTCCATACCAGGCAACATCCTAGTAAATCTCCTCTGCACCCTTTCCATAGCTTCCACATCCTTCCTATAATGCGGTGACCAGAACTGCACGCAATACTCCAGGTGCGGTCTCACCAGAATTTTGTACAGCTGCAGCATGACCTCGTGGCTCCGAAACTCGACCTCTCTACTAATAAAAGCTAACACACCATATGCCTTCTTAACAGCCCTATTAACCTGGTTAGCAACCTTCAGGGATTTATGCACCTGGACACCAGGATCTCTCTGTTCATCTAAAGTACCAAGAATCCTCCCATTAGCCCAGTACTCTGCATTGCTGTTACTCCTTCCAAAGTGAATCACCTCACACTTTTCCGCATTAAACTCCATTTGCCATCTCTCAGCCCAGCTCTGCAGCCTATCTATGTCTCTCTGTACCCGACAACATCCTTCGGCACTATCCACAACTCCACCGACCTTAGTGTCATCTGCAAATTTACTAACCCACCCTTCTACACCCTCTTCCAGGTCATTTATAAAAATGACAAACAGCAGTGGCCCCAAAACAGATCCTTGCGGTACACCACTAGTAACTAAACTCCAGGATGAACATTTGCCATCAACCACCACCCTCTGTCTTCTTTCAGCTAGCCAATTTCTGATCCAAAGCTCTAAATCACCTTCAACCCCATACTTGCGTATTTTCTGCAATAGCCTACCGTGGGGAACCTTATCAAACGCCTTACTGAAATCCATATACACCACATCCACTGCTTTACCCTCATCCACCTGTTTGGTCACCTTCTCGAAAAACTCAATAAGGTTTGTGAGGCACGACCTACCCGTCACAAAACCGTGCTGACTATCTCTAATGTACTTATTCTTTTCAAGATGATTATAAATCCTGTCTCTTATAACCTTTTCCAACATTTTACCCACAACCGAAGTAAGGCTCACAGGTCTATAATTACCAGGGCTGTCTCTACTCCCCTTCTTGAACAAGGGGACAACATTTGCAATCCTCCAGTCTTCCGGCACTATTCCTGTCGACAATGACGACATAAAGATCAAGGACAAAGGCTCTGCAATCTCCTCCCTAGCTTCCCAGAGAATCCTAGGATAAATCCCATCTGGCCCAGGGGACTTATCTATTTTCACACTTTCCAAAATTGCTAACACCTCCTCCTTGTGAACCTCAATCCCATCTAGCCTCGTAGCCTGAATCTCAGTATTCTCAACAACATTTTCTTTCTCTACTATAAATACTGACGCAAAATATTCATTTAACACTTCCCCTATCTCCTCTGATTCCACACACAACTTCCCACTACTATCCTTGATTGGCCCTAATCTAACTCTAGTCATTCTTTTATTCCTGATATACCTATAGAAAGCCTTAGGGTTTTCCCTGATCCGATCCACCAATGACTTCTCGTGTCCTCTCCTTGCTCTTCTTAGCTCTCCCTTTAGATCCTTCCTGGCTCGCTTGTAGCTCTCAAGCGCCCTAACTGAGCCTTCACGTCTCATCCTAACATAAGCCTTCTTCTTCCTCTTGACAAGCGCTTCAACTTCTTTAGTAAACCACGGCTCCCTCGCACAACAACTTCCTCCCTGCCTGACAGGTACATACTTATCAAGGACACGCAGTAGCTGCTCCTTGAATAAGCTCCACATTTCGATTGTTCCCATCCCCTGCAGTTTCCTTCCCCATCCTACACATCCTAAATCTTGCCTAATCGCATCATAATTTCCTTTCCCCCAGCTATAATTCTTGCCCTGCGGTATATACCTGTCCCTGCCCATCGCTAAGGTAAACCTAACCGAATTGTGATCACTATCACCAAAGTGCTCACCTACATCTAAATCTAACACCTGGCCGGGTTCATTACCCAGTACCAAATCCAATGTGGCATCGCCCCTGGTTGGCCTGTCCACATACTGTGTCAGAAAACCCTCCTGCACACACTGGACAAAAACTGACCCATCTAAAGTACTCGAACTATAGTATTTCCAGTCGATATTTGGAAAGTTAAAGTCCCCCATAACAACTACCCTGTTACTCTCACCCCTGTCGAGAATCATCTTCGCTATCCTTTCCTCTACATCTCTGGAACTATTTGGAGGTCTATAAAAGACTCCCAACAGGGTAACCTCACCTCTCCTGTTTCTAACCTCAGCCCATACTACCTCAGTAGCCGAGTCCTCAAACGTCCTTTCTGTCGCTGTAATACTCTCCTTGATTAACAATGCCACACCCCCCCCCCTCTTTTACCATCTTCTCTGTTCTTACTGAAACATCTAAATCCCGGAATCTGCAACATCCATTCCTGCCCCTGCTCTACCCATGTCTCCGAAATGGCCACTACATCGAGATCCCAGGTACCAACCCATGCTGCAAGCTCACCCACCTTATTCCGGATGCTCCTGGCGTTGAAATAGACACACTTTAAACCAGGTTCTTGCTTGCCAGTGCCCTCTTGCGTCCTTGTAACCATATCCCTGACCTCACTACTCTCAACATCCTGTACACTGGCACTACAATTTAGGTTCCCATTCCCCTGCTGAATTAGTTTAAACCCCCCCGAAGAGCACTAGCAAACCTCCCCCCCAGGATATTGGTACCCCTCTGGTTCAGGTGAAGACCATCCTGTTTGTAGAGGTCCCACCTACCCCAGAAAGAGCCCCAATTATCCAGGAAACCAAATCCCTCCCTCCTACACCATCCCTGCAGCCACGTGTTCAACTCCTCTCTCTCCCTGTTCCTCGCTTCGCTATCACGTGGCACGGGCAACAACCCAGAGATAACAACTCTGTTTGTTCTCGCTCTAAGCTTCCACCCTAGCTCCCTGAATTTCTGTCTTAAATCCCCATCTCTCTTCCTACCTATGTCGTTGGTGCCTATGTGGACCACGACTTGGGGCTGCTCCCCCTCCCCATTAAGTATCCCAAAAACACGATCCGAGACATCACGTACCCTGGCACCTGGGAGGCAACATACCAACCGTGAGTCTCTCTCGTTCCCACAGAACCTCCTATCTGTTCCCCTAACTATGGAGTCCCCAATGACTAATGTTCTGCTCCTCTTCCCCCTTCCCTTCTGAGCAACAGGGACAGACTCTGTGCCAGAGACCTGTACCCCATTGCTTACCCCTGGTAAGTCGTCCCCCGCAACAGTATCCAAAACGGTATACCTGTTGTTGAGGGAAACGGCCACAGGGGATCCCTGCACTGCCTGCTGGTTCCCTTTCCTTCCCCTGACGGTAACCCATCTACCTACTTCTTTTACCTGAGGTGTGACTACCTCCCCATAACTCCTCTCAATAACCTCCTCCGCCTCCCGAATGATCCGAAGTTCATCCAGCTCCAGCTCCAGTTCCCTAACGCGGTTCTCGAGGAGCTGGAGTTGGGTGCACTTCCCACAGATGCAGTCAGCAGGGACACTCTTGGCGACCCTTACCTCCCACATTCTGCAGGAGGAACATACAACTGCCTTAACCTCCATTCCCACTATTCTAAATTCCCAACAAATCTACTGAAAAACCAAAAAAAAACAAAAAGTCAAAACTTGTTAGGTTAGCAATCCAACGAACAGAACTTTCTAAATAAAAAGCTTACCTTATCAACACACCAGAGTCCTTTTTTTATGGTTAGAGGAGGAGGGTGGGTGGGAGACACTACAGGTGTAGTGTCTCGGGTACAGCCACCACACAAATATATACCTTTTTCCTTACCCAGCAGTCCCCTGGTCCTCCGAAAACAAAAGGGAATTCACTTTTAAACTTACGCTGAAATTGACTTCACAGCTGTAAGCCCGTTCACGCACCACCGTTGCTATCAACGCTGCAGTCACCGAAACAGAAGCTGGGATTGTTCTCAGAGCAGAGAAGGTTAAGGGGAGATTTAACCGAGGTGTTCAAAATGATGAAGGGTTTTAAAACTGTTTCCACTGGCAGGAGGGTCGGTAACCAGAGTGACACAGATTGAAGATAATTGGCAAAAGAATGAGAGGGGAAGATGAGCAGAATGTTTTTTACACAGTGAGTTGTTGTGATCTGGAACGCGCTGCCTGAAAGGGCGGTGGAAGCAGATTCAATAGTGACTTTCAAAAGGGAATTGGGTAAATACTTGAAGGAAAAATGTTTCCAGGGTGATGGGGGAAGAGCAGGGGGAGTGGGGACTAATCGGATAGTCTTTCAAAGAGATAGCACTGACACGATGGGCTGAATGGCCTCCTCCTGTGCTGTGAGATTCTATGATAACTTATCAATTGATGATTGCATTTCCCTAAAGCACAGGATAAACAATTCCTTGTGTTGTGACTCATTGATCAGGAAGTGGGACAGGGGACACATTGTGGGTTTTATTTATTTAATTGGAGTAGGTTCCATCAATACCAAACAAGCGAAAAACAAGACAAGGTTATGATGTTCGTACTAAAAACTGATTCAGAACTTTTTTGTTATTGTTAGGTGATTATTTTTAAGGAATATCCCAAAAGCGAAAATGAATTGACTGGTGGGTTTGGGGCACCTGTTGTAGGTGGCTTGATTAATTTAAGAAAACAAAACTGATAATTATCCGACGAAGCAGGGAGTATTTTGCCGGAGTTATCAGACGAAGCAGGGAGTATTCCCGGAGTTATCCAACGATGCAGGGAGTATTCCTGGAGTTATCCGACGAAGCAGGGGGTATTCCCAGAGTTATCTGACGATGCAGAGAGTATTCCTGGAGTTATCAGACGAAGCAGGGCGTATTCCCGGAGTTATCAGACAATGCAGGGAGTATTCCCGGAGTTATCCGACGAAGCAGGGAGTATTCCTGGAGTTATCAGACGAAGCAGGGCGTATTCCCGGAGTTATCCGACAATGCAGGGAGTATTCCCGGAGTTATCCGACGAAGCAGGGAGTATTCCTGGAGTTATCAGACGAAGCAGGGCGTATTCCCGGAGTTATCCGACAATGCAGGGAGTATTCCCGGAGTTATCCGACGAAGCAGGGAGTATTCCCGGAGTTATCAGACGAAGCAGGGAGTATTCCCGGAGTTATCCGACGAAGCAGGGAGTATTCCCGGAGTTATCAGACGAAGCAGGGAGTATTCCCGGAGTTATCAGACGAAGCAGGGAGTATTCCTGGAGTTATCCGACAATGCAGGGAGTATTCCCGGAGTTATCAGATGAAGCAGGGAGTATTCCCGGAGTTATCCGACGAAGCAGGGAGTATTCCCGGAGTTATCAGACGATGCAGGGAGTGTTCTTGGAGTTGTACAGAGCTGCTCTTAACTGCAAGGTTCCAGCCTTGTGCAGGCCTCAGAGATTGATATCCTGCAAGGACTACAATCTACAACAGGGCCCCCTGGGTTACAAAGGGAATAAAATCAGCCAGGGTTTTTGCTCCTGATCACTTTCCAGTGGCTCATGTTGTGTGTGTGAATATTGACTGGGATGGTTTCAGCAGCAATACACATCTCAAGTGCAGTTGAAAGCTCTGCCAAAATTTTAAATTCTGATCCTTGTTTTCAACTCCCTGCATGGCCACACCCCTCCCTATCTCTGTAATCTCTTGCAGCCACACAATCTTCTCAGATCTTTGTGTTCCTCTAATTCTGGCCTCTTGAGCATCCCTGATTTTAATCACTCCACCATTGGCGGCTGCACCTTCAGCTGCTGAGGGCTGAAACTCTGGAATTCTCTCCCTAAACCTCTCCGCCTCTCTACCTCTCTTTACTCCTTTAAGGCAGTCCTTAAAACCTCCCTCTTTGACCAAGCTTCTGATCACGTCTGCTAACATCTCCTTTTGTGGCTCGGTGTCAAATTTTGTTTGATAACGCTCCTGTGAAGTGTTTTGGGAAATTTTACTGTTAGAGTTACTATTTAGGTGCAAGTTGTGTGTTACACATGAAGAATGTTGTTGTGGGAAAGGTACCAGAGGCTGCCCATCACCTGGGGAACTACATCCCAGTGAGAGCCACCAGAGGTGACAAATTTGCTTGGAAAAAATATAATGTGGAAACCTATTTTACATAGAATTACACAGAATGTACGGCACAGGAACAGGCCATTCGGCCCAACTACTCCGTGCTGGTATTTATGCTCTGCACGAGCCCCCTCCCACCCCTCTCCATCTCACCTTATCACCATATCCTTCTATTCCTTTCTCCCTCGTCTGTTATTCTAGCTTCCCCTTAAATGTATCTACACTATTCACCTCAACCACTCCCTGTGGGAGCGAGTTCCACATTCTCACCACTCTCTGGGGAAAGAAGTTCCTCCTGAATTCCCGAATGGATTTATTATTGACCATCTTATATTGATGGCCCCTAGTCCTGGTCTCCCCCACAAGTAGAAACATCTTCTCTATGTCAACCCTATCAAACCCCTTCATAATTTTAAAGTCCTCTATCAGGTCACCCATCAACATTCTCTTTTCGAGAGAAAAAAGCCCCAGTCTGTTCAATCTTTTCTGATGGTTATAACCTCTCAGTCCTGGAATCATCCTTGTAAATCTTCTTTGCATTTTTTCCAGTGGCTCTAAATCATTTTTACAATATGGAGATCAGAATTGTGCATATTGCTCCAAGTGTGGTCTGACCAAGGTTCAGTATCAGAGAATCATAGAATGATACAGCTGTTATGACCAGGTGAGATAGAGGTCTAGGGGTTCCCTCTCAGCCTTTGCCTGGTTTAACCGTAACAGCGTTTAATTTTAAAACACTGTGTTTTTAGCTCCCCCCTCAGTGAATCCTTGTTCACTGCTCCAATTGAAAGGCGAAGAAATCAAACAGGTTTCCTTAGATTTAAGCAAGAAAGGTGGAAGTTTATTAATCGTAAACTCTAATCTGGTTAACGACTACGAATATGCGACATGAACACGCTAGCATGCAGGCACAATAAACACACACGCAGATAGAGACAGAAAAAGTAGCAAGAATAAAGGTGAAAAGTTTGAGGCAATATCTAGTAGTTACAGTCCTTTAAGTTCAATGTGGAGTCTTTGGTTGCCATTAAGTCTTGCAATTCGTTGGGGCCCAGTTCACGCTTCAACTTGTTTCGATGTCAGAGTCTTTTCTCTCTTGAGGTTTATGTGTCCGTGGGTCCGGTGGCTTGGGAGAAAGTGAGAGAGCGAGACAGCCAGGTGAGAGATTTGCTTGTTCCAGCTTCAGTTGCACACTGCATTCTGAATTCAAACTGTCCTGTGACTAGTTCAAAAAACCTGGACCAGACAGTTAGTCATGTGACCAGCTGGTTTAACCAGTCCTGGCTCTGTGGATTGTATCATCTTAGCAGGGCCTGGAATACACTTCTTTGCACCTTCAATGTCTGGTAATCAAAATCCATTTGGGTTAATTGGAGCAGGGAATAGCCCTTTGTGTCCACAAGCAGCATCTCTTAGTATGCAAATGTCCTTCCAGCCCAGTGTCTGGTGACCTTCAAACAAGTCATTTCTTCACTCCAGCAACAGTTTAAAATCAATGTTCATTAGACAAAATTAATATGCCTCATTCTTGGCGAGTGGGGTTCTGCATGACACAGCACAGAAGGAGGCCATTTGGCCCATTGTGCCTGTGCCAGCTCTTTGAAAACGATCCAGTTGTCCCACCCAGCCCCTGCTCTTTTCCCATATCCCTGCAAAGTATTCCCCTTCCAGTTTTCATTTTGACAATTATTACATAAATTTCAATATTTTATGTGTTATAACTTTTTCTCCCTTTAAGTCTTGTTCTCAACTTTTTTGTGTGTGGGTGTGTGAGAGACAGTGAACATGCTGGCTTGTCCAGGGGACAGTGACTGTGCTGCGTGAGTAATCCACTATTTGTACAGAGTTGTGCAATGGCCAAGGGAGAACGTGCCAAACATGAAGTTACGCAAACAGAGCGGTTGCTGAGTTGAGACTTGGTGAGTGACATCCCAAACAGAACAACACAGCTCTTGGTTCCCTGGCAATGTCGCTTTCCCTCCATGGAATCATCCTTACTGCTTGAGGCTGACAAGATGACGGGTCTCTCACTGTGCCTCATGGTTCTGAGTCTCCTTCCCCAACTCTGGTGCATCGGATTGTTCCTCAAGCAGGTAAACTCATCTCCCCATTAACAAAACACAAACTTCACCAAGTAATCTTATCCAAAGCAAAACCAAGTGATGTTACAGTCAGTAGTGGAATCCAGCAGGGTTAGGGGTGCTGGTGGGGGAGGATTGGATTAGTCTTTGTTTGAACACAAATTGTTTCCCTAATTGAGTTGAAGATCTGTTGGACATTTGTTTGATGTGAAGTCTGTAAGAAATGTGTTTCTTGTCTAACTGTTCTCACCCACTTCCCCCTTAGACATTTCTCGGATCTGTCAAAGGTGCCGATGATCTGTCTTATTTCGCTGACCCCTCGAGGATTGGAGGTATGATTTTCCTCGCTCGCTCTTTGTTCCCCCAAGCGGAGCCCCTCGTGTTTACAGATGTTAAAACTGTTAATATTACACTAAAGCTAGATTGCTTCATTGCTGTAAATAAGGACCTCAGCTAGTTTAGTAAAGGGGCAGGATCGACTGGGAAAACAAGAAACATAGAAGGAACGACTCAGCATTCTTTCTGCATGAGTCTAGATAGTGAATGTTCAACTGTGCAGGCAGCACAGCTGAACCAAATGCCATTCTCACTTGACATTAACACATGGGGGCGGGGGGGTGGGGGGTGCACTGGGTTGATTTCTTTCCCCTCCTGCCTAATCCCGCGTTGCTGATACCAACTGTGCTTTCTGCATGAGATCAACTGAACACAGAACTGCGTTGGAACCCGGGGCAAGGTGTTAGCTGTGGCTATAATAAAAACAGAAAGTGCTGGAAATACTCAGCAGGTCTGGCAGCATCTGTGAAGAGAGAAACAGAGTTAATGTGTCAGGTCTGCGTCTGATGAAAGGTCACAGACCTGAAACGTTAACTCTGCTTCTCTCTGCCAGACCTGTTGAGTATTTCCAGCATTTTCTGTTTTTATTTCAGATTTCCAGCATCTGCAGTATTTGCTTTTATGTCAGCCATGGGTTTCTGGGGAGCTCTCTCTCATCTGACTGTGGAGGTGGTGCCTTCCAGCCGCAGTACAGGGACTGAGATAACCCAGACTGAAATCCCGAGCGCAGTACTGAGAGAGTGCTGCACTGTCAGAGGGTCAGTACTGAGGGAGCGTCGCACTATCGGAGGGTCAGTACTGAGGGAGCGCTGCACTGTTGTAGGGTCAGTACTGAGGGTGCACTGCACTGTCAGAGGGTCAGTACTGAGGGAGCGCTGCACTGTTGGAGGGTCAGTACTGAGGGTGCACTGCACTGTCAGAGGGTCAGTACTGAGGGAAAGCTGCACTGTCGGAGGGTCAGTACTGAGGGAGCGTCGCACTATCGGAGGGTCAGTACTGAGGGAGTGCTGCACTGTCGGAGGGTCAGTACTGAGGGAGAGCTGCACTGTGGGAGGGTCAGTACTGAGGGAGTGCTGCACTGTCGGAGGGTTAGTACTGAGGGAGTGCTGCACTGTCAGAGGGTCAGTACTGAGGGAGTGCTGCACTGTTGGAGGGTCAGTACTGAGGGAACGTCGCACTATCGGAGGGTCAGTACTGAGGGAGTGCTGCACTGTTGGAGGGTCAGTAGGGAGTGCTGCACTTTCGGAGGGTCAGTACTGAGGGAGTGTCGCACTGTTGGAGGGTCAGTACTGAGGGAGTGCTGCACTGTTGGAGGGTCAGTAGGGAGTGCTGCACTTTCGGAGGGTCAGTACTGAGGGAGTGTCGCACTGTTGGAGGGTCAGTACTGAGGGAGTGCTGCACTGTTGGAGGGTCAGTAGGGAGTGCTGCACTTTCGGAGGGTCAGTACTGAGGGAGTGTCGCACTGTTGGAGGGTCAGTAGGGAGTGCTGCACTGTCAGAGGTGCTATCTTTCTGCCCTCTCTTGTGGATATAAAAGATCCTAAGGCACGATTTTGAAGAAGAGCTGGGGTGTCCTGGTGCCAATATGTATCCATCAATAGACACCGCATAACAGCTGATATGGTCATTATCACATTGCTGTTTATGGAATCTTGCTGTGTAGAAAATGGCTGCTGTGTTTCCTACATTGGAACTGCATTTTAAATGTTCTTCATTGGCTTAGTAAAGCACTCTAGGATATCATTTCACATCTTTTATATTTAACGGTTTCACCAGCTTCAGCATTCTATATAACCTGTTGTGATAAATCTGCACTAATCATTGGTTATGGCAGAGTTAGAATATTGGCCAGTTTTGGACACAATGCTTTAAGAAGGATGTCAAGGAGTGTCCAGAATGTTACCTGGTGATTCCAGGGATGAGAGACTTCCGTTCTGAGGAGACACTTGAGAAGCGGTGGCTCATTGCATGGGGAAAATTAGGAAATAGAGATGTTCATAATTATGAAAGGTTTGTTTGAGTAAATGGGGGAAACTATTTCCACTGTTCACTGAGTTAATAATTAAAGATCGTTAATGTAACATCATCAAAAGAATGAAGAGAGAGATCAGGTGAATGCGATTTTACACACAGGATTGTTAGGATAGGGAGAGCCCGACCAGAGGCAGTGGGGGCAAGTTGAACACATGTAGCTTTTAAAATTGAAGGTGATAAGGAGATGAAAAATAAATAACAGGAAATGGGGAAAAGGCCGGGTAATTGGACTAAGTAGATCGATCTTTCAGAGAGATATGATGGGAATGTGAGGAGGGGTTTGATCCATTGGGATTGTGTACAATGGGAGTGATTGGGAAGGGGTTTGATCCATTGGGATTGTGTACAATGGGAGTGAATGGGAAGGAGTTTGATCCATTGGGATTGTGTAGAATGGGAGTGAATGGGAAGGGGTTTGATCCATTGGGATTGTGTAGAATGGGAGTGAATGGGAAGGGGTTTGATCCATTGGGATTGTGTACAATGGGAGTGAATGGGAAGGGGTTTGATCCATTGGGATTGTGTACAATGGGAGTGAATGGGAAGGGGTTTGATCCATTGGGATTGTGTACAATGGGAGTGAATGGGAAGGGGTTTGATCCATTGGGATTGTGTACAATGGGAGTGAATGGGAAGGGGTTTGGAAATCAATACCTTTTCCATTGTGTATTTTGGGCTTGAGTATGGTTTATGGGGTGTTTGACCTCCTGACATGTGGCGATGAGCTACTGCACTGGACGATCACAGGTCAGTGTTTGATTTGGTGACTTTGAGTTGCAGATTCAGCTCCAGTAAACATCCAGTGTCAATGCCAGCGTCTGATGCAGATGCACTCCTGCAAAGAGATGTTGTGCAGCCTGCAGACCTTGGGACAGATGTACCAGCTGAGATTCTCCGCTGAGAACAGACTCGCTTCTGATTTGACTTCCATCCACCATGTCTTCAACTCATCATTCAGCATCATCAGACGATTGCCGGAGAGTTGTGTTCAGAATGGGGAGATCGTGTGGCCCCCGGGGGTTCGGGCATTGACCAGCTACTGCCATGGTCATCTGGTGAGCACCAAACCCTCTGTCTGTTTCTATGCCTAAATATAGTAGATGTGCAAAGGGATAATCCAGGAGAAATTCCACTTGTTGGTGCTTGAAAGCCCAGTGAGACTGTCACTCATTCATTCAGAATAAACCTGCGATTATTCTTTCAGTCCTGGACCATTCGAGCATTAATATTGCACTGAACCATCAACAAAACACTGACACCAAAACGGTGCAAAAATTCAAACGATTTGTAAGAGAACAACATAGGAGTCTGAGGTTCAACCAAACAGTCCAAGATTGTCAGCTGACAATCAATGGGCAGCATTTTCATCTTTGAGTCAGAATGTTGTGGCTCAAGTTCCAGGCCAGAGACTTAACTGCACATCCAGGCTGACAGTCCCAGTGCAGTACTGAGGGAGTGCCGCACTGTCAGAGGGTCAGTATTGAGGGAGTGCCGCACTGTCAGAGGGGCAGTACTGAGGGAGTGCTGCACTGTCAGAGGGTCAGTACTGAGGGAGTGCTGCACTGTCAGAGGGTCAGTACTGAGGGAGCGCCGCACTGTCAGAGGGTCAGTACTGAGGGAGTGCCGCACTGTCAGAGGGTCAGTACTGAGGGAGTGCTGCACTGTCAGAGGGTCAGTACTGAGGGAGTGCTGCACTGTCAGAGGGTCAGTACTGAGGGAGCGCCGCACTGTCAGAGGGTCAGTACTGAGGGAGTGCCGCACTGTCAGAGGGTCAGTACTGAGGGAGTGCTGCACTGTCAGAGGGTCAGTACTGAGGGAGTGCTGCACTGTCAGAGGGTCAGTACTGAGGGAGTGCTGCACTGTCAGAGAGTCAGTACTGAGGGAGCGCCGCACTGTCAGAGGGTCAGTACTGAGGGAGCATTGCACTGTCGGAGGGTCAGTACTGAGGGAGTGTTGCACTGTCGGAGGGTCAGTACTGAGGGAATGCTGCACTGTCAGAAGGTCAGTACTGAGGGAGTGCTGCACTGTCGGTGGGACAGTACTGAGGGAGTGCTGCACTGTCGGTGGGACAGTACTGAGGGAGTGCTGCACTGTCGGTGGGACAGTACTGAGGGAGTGCTGCACTGTCGGTGGGACAGTACTGAGGGAGTGCTGCACTGTCGGAGGGTCAGTACTGAGGGAGTGCTGCACTGTCAGAGGGTTAGTACTGAGGGAGTGCTGCACTGTCAGAGGGTTAGTACTGAGGGAATGCTGCACTGTCGGAGGGTCAGTACTGAGGGAGTGCTGCACTGTCGGAGGGTCAGTACTGAGGGTGTGCTGCACTGTCGGAGGGTCAGTACTGAGGGAGTGCTGCACTGTCAGAGGTTAGTACTGAGGGAGTGCTGCACTGTCAGAGGGTTAGTACTGAGGGAGTGCTGCACTGTCAGAGGGTCAGTACTGAGGGAGTGCTGCACTGTCAGAGTCCGTCTTTTAGATGAGACGTTAAATCATTTGCTCTCTCGGGTGGATGTAAAAGGTCCCATGGCACTATTATAGCGGAAGAGCAGGGGAACTTCTCCCCATTATTTATCCCTCAACCGACACGCATTTTTAAAAAAAAACTGTTTGGTCTAAAATGTGACACTCCTGCACTTGCTATAACATTGCTCTGCATCTTCTCAAAAAAGAAACTAATCAGTATAATTTATTTTTGAAGCTAATATTCTAATTTCATCCCTCCCCACCCTGTAGCATGCACTGATATTTACAAAGGAGAAGAAGATTTACATTCACCCAAAGGATCTGAAACTGACTGGAACTAGACAGGACATTATATCACATGCTGCATTCCATTATCTCTTCTCTGATAATTCCCAGAGTGCTGCTAATTACAGTAAGACATTAAAACATTTGATTTCTGGTTGTAAATATTGTAAAGGTGTCGGCCGCACTCCATGGCTAGCACTCTTATGCCTCTGAGGCAGTAGGTTGTGGGTTTGAGTCTCATTCCAGGTACTTGAGGCCATAATCCAGGCCGACACTTCCACTGCAGCACTGAGGGAGTTCTGCACTGTTGTAGGTGCAATACTGAGGGAGTGCTGCATTGTCAGAGGTGTCGTCTTTTAGATTAGACATTAATTCGAGGTCCTGTCTGCTCTCTCAGATAGATATAAAAAATCCTGAGCCTGCTATTTTGAAGAAGTCCAGGGAAGTTGTCCCTTGTGTCCCGGGGCCAATATTTATCCCTCAACCAACATCACAAAAATAGATTATCTGGTAATTGTCACATTGCTATCTGTGGGAGCTTGCCATGTGCAAATCAGCAACAGCATTTCCTACCTTACTACAGTGACTATGCTTCAAAAATACCTCATTGCCTAGTAAGTGCTTTGTGACATCCTGAGGTGGCGAAAGGTGCTAAAGAAATGCAATTTTTCTATTCCTTAAGCGGCGATATTTACCTGTGTGTGATCTGAGGGAAAAAATCTACTTCAATTTTCTTCCTTCCTCCTGAAGACTTTGTCTCCTTGTTGGGGTGCAGTAACATGGTGCCTCAGGGACCTCATTCGGATGCTCATTGAAGGGCTATTTGACTATGGAAGGCATCACAGCTGAGCTTAATCCTGTCCTGACTGATCTCTAAAATGCACAATTCCCATCAAAGTCAAGCAATGATCCAATCAAAGGTGTTTACATTGATAAAAGAGTTGTGGGGAGCCCAGAACAAGGCGGAATAACCTCAAAATTCTAACTAGGCTATTTAGGAGGAAAATTAGGAAATATTTCTTCACACAAAGGGTAGTAGAAATCTGGAACTCACTCCCCCAAAAGGCTGTGGATTCTGGGGGACATTTGGAGCTTTGAAGACTGTGATTGATAGATTTCTTTTGGGTGGGGATGTTGAGGGATATGGAGCTAAGGCATGTCGATCGAGTTCAGATGGATAGCAGGCCATGATCTCATGGAAATGATGGAACAGGTTCAAGGGGCCGAATGGCTTCTTCCTGTTTCTGTGCTCCAAGTATTTAATTTAATTTGTTATTTGCTTGCCTAATTGCTTAACCAATCCAACCACGCCCCCCCCCCCCCCCCCCCCCACCTTCCACATACCAATTACTGAATATTCTGTTCTGCTTGAACATTGCAGGCCGAACTATGCCCTCTCTGGTTACAAGACGGTCTGTGAGGGAGGCAAAACATCTGGAACTGCTGGTTGTGGTGATGCATGACGTGTATAACTTTCACAAGCAAGACACAGAGCGTTACATCCTCACCAACCTGAACATTGTGAGTGTCTTGGGGGCTCTTTGATGGAGACTGACAGCCCAGGGCTGGTGGGGGCTTTGAATCTCAGTCCAAAACAACTCCATTGGCCTGCTCATACCTTGTTTCTTGACCCAGTACCTCTGTCATTTTTCCTTTGGTGTCTCCGTGCCATGCAGCTTGCCAGCTAAGTGGGTGGTGCACTGGGACATCCTGCACCCGGGGTGGGTCCTTATCACAAATGGAGGACCCTCTCACCAGGAGGTGTGTGTGAGCTGGCAGCACTCCATTCTAACTCCCTGATGGCTCCTGACAACATTTAACTCCTGACCGGTCTCTCGTGTTTTTATGTTTCCCACAGGCTGCTGAGCTACTGCGAGACGCTTCCCTGGGTGCCCAACTGCGAGTCCACCTAACGAAGATGGTCATCCTGACGCAGCCCGAGGTATCAGCCCTGTTCCATGGAGCTTACAATCAACTTGACCAACAACAACTTGCATTTATTTGGCATCTTTACTGTAGCAAAAATGCCCCAATGTGCTTCACAGGGGCAATTATCAAATAAAATGTTATATCGAGCCACATGAGATATTAGAATAGGTGACCAAAACCTTGGTCAAAGTTTTAAGGTGCATCTTAAAGGAATAGTGAGTGGCTGAGAGGTTTAGGGAGGGAATTCCAGAGTTTAGGACCCAGGCCGCTGAAGGCACGGCCGCCAATGGTGGAGCGATTAAAATCGGGGAGGAGCAAGAGGCCGGAATTGGGGGAGTGCAGAGATCTCGGAGGGTTGTAGGACTGAAGGAGGTTACAGAGATAGAGAGAGGTGAGATCATGGCTGGATTTGAAAACAAGAATGAGATCAGGGAAAGGTCACTCCTCTCTATTTTTCTGGCTGGTAGTTTGGTTGAAGACAGCGTGAGATATTTCAAGAGGCTGGTAGATTGACATATTGATCAGCATTCTCAAAGGAGGGCATGGGCTTTGTGAGCCAGTTCTTCTGAATCCGTTGAGCTTTATTTAAAGAAACTCCCTTTTGAGACAATCAATGATTTCAAAAGGAAATTGGATGGGAACCTGAAGGAAATAAACTTGCAGGGCTACAGGGATTGAGTGGGAGAGTGGAACTCATTAGATTGCTCCGCGGGGAGCCGGCATGGACTTGATGGGCTGAATGGCCTCCTTCTATGCTGTAAATGACTCTGTGATATCTGGGTATGATGGTTTAGTGAATATGTTACTGGTTTAGTAACCCGGAGCTTCCATATTCAGTTTGGAGCTGCCTCTCCAAAGACACCTTGGAATTTTTGTAAATTTACTCCTCAATTCATTTAAGAATTGAACTGCTTAAACTCTGAACAGTCTCAACCTGTGTGACTTCCTGAGTCCCTAAATAATTGATGAAGCGCTGAGGCCCACAGTGCTGGACACCATGTTGAAAGGGAAAAGGATTTGAAACAGTATTCATTGAACAACAAGCTTGGGTTATGAAAGCCTACAAACTATTGGAAGAAAGGAAGACTGAGGGAGGTGAGTTGTTCCATGGTTTGCGATCTGGGAAAGAGTTAATGAAAGAGGGAGACAGGACAATTTCTACAGAGTGAGTATGCAGGGAGGAGGAAGAGTGTGGAAAACAGGGGATATACAACTAAGGAGAAACTAGAGAGTCTGAGCACAAAATCGCTCTCTACCCATAGAGTCCTGCTGTTCTCCTGAGAGGAAGGTTATTGTGGTAATATTGATAAATTATAGAGTGGCAAAGAGAGGTTGGAGGCTGGAGGTGTGAGTGTGATCATCTATCAAGTATGCCTATTTGTGTTCAACAGTGTCTTCTATTCACAGCTGGGGCTGCAGATTACCAGAAATCTCACCTCGTCACTCATTGGCTTGTGCAGCTGGAGTCGAACGATTAACCCAGAGAATGACTCCAAGCCACTCCATGCTGACCTGGTCCTCTACGTTACCAGGTAACATTGGAACATAGGAATAGGAGTAGGCCATTCAGCCCATCGAGCCTGCTCTACCATTCAATACGATCATGGCTGATCATCCACTTCAATGCCTTCTCCCCACACTATCCCCATATCCCTTTATATCATTTGTATTTAGAAATTTGTCAATCTCTGCTTTAAACATACTCAATGACTGAGCTTCCACAGCCCTCTGGGGTAGAGAATTCCAAAGATTCACAACCCTCAGTAAAGAAATTTCTCCTCATCTCTGTCCTAAGTGGCTTCCCCCTTATTTTGAAATTGTGTCCCCTGGTTCTAGACTCCCCGACCAGGGGAAACATCTTACCTGCATCTACCCTGTCTATCCCTTTAAGTATTTTGTAGGTTTCAATGAGATCACCTCTCATTCTTCGAAACTCTAAAGAATTCAGGCCCAGTTTCCCCAATCTCTCTTCATAGGACAGTCCCACCATCACAGGAACAAGTCTGGTGAATCTTCAGCAGGTCTGGCAGCATCTGAGGAGAGAGAAGCAGAGTTAACGTTTCAGGTCAGTGACCCTTCTTCAGAACTCTGAAGAAGGTCACTGACCTGAAACGTTAACTCTGCTTTTTCTCTCCACAGATGCTGCCAGACCTGCTGAGTATTTCCAGCATTTCTTGTATTTATTTCAGATTTCCAGCATCTGCAGTATTTTGCTTTTATTCTTCGTTGCACTCCCTCTATGGCAATAATATCCTTCCTAAGGTAAGGGAACAAAAACTGCACACAGTACTCCAGGTGCAGTCTAACCAAAGTCCGAGTGTTTCAAGCCTGTGTCCTCAGTACCTTGCTCTATGGCAGCAAGGCCTGGACAACGTATGTCAGCCAAGAGCGATGTCTCCATTCATTCCATCTTCACTGTCTCCGGAGAATCCTTGGCAGCAGGTGGCAGGACCGTATCTCCAACGCAGAAGTCCTCAAGGCAGCCAACATTCCCAGTGTATATGCCCTACTGAGCCAGCGGCACTTGAGGTGGCTTGGCCATGTGAGCCGCATGGAAGATGGCAGGATCCCCAAGGACGTATTGTACAGCTAGCTCGTCACTGGTATCAGACCCACCGGCCATCTATGTCTCCGCTTTAAAGATATTTGTAAATGTGACATGAAGTCCTGTGACATTGACCACAAGTCGTGGGAGTCAGTTGCCAGTGATCGCCAGAGCTGGCGGACAGTCATAAAGGCGGGGCTAAAGTGTGGCGAGTCGAAGAGACTTAGCAGTTGGCAGGAAAAAAGACAGAAGTGCAAGGAGAGAGCCAACTGTGTAACAGCCCCGACAACCAATTTTATCTGCAGCACCTGTGGAAGAGTCTGTCACTCTAGAATTGGCCTTTATAGCCACTCCAGGCGCTGCTCCACAAACCACTGACCACCTCCAGGCACTTACCCATTGTCTCTCGAGACAAGGAGGCCAAATAGGATACAATTGAAGCAAGACTTCAATACTCCTGTACTCAAATCCTCTTGCGATAAAGGCTGACATGTTAGCTTTCAGTGACTTATTGACAAGGACACCCAGGTCCCTTTGTACATCTACACTTTCTAATCTCTTACCATTTAAGAAATACTCTGCAAATCTATTCCTCCTACCAAAGTGGATAACCTCACATTTTTCCACATTCTATTCCATCTGCCATGCTCTTGCCCACTCACTAAGTCTGTCCAAATCCCCTTGACCCCGCTTTGCATCTTCCTCACAACACACATTCCCACCTAGTTTTGTGTGATCTGCAAACTTAGAAATATTACATTTGGTCCCCACATCCAATCATTGATATATATTGTGAACAGCTGGGGCCCAAGTACTGATCCTTGCGGTACCCCACTAGACACAGCCTGCCAACATGAGAATGACCCGTTTATTCCTACTCTCTGTTTCCTGTCTGTTAACCAATACTTAATCCATGCCAGTATATTACCTCCTATCCCATGTGCTTTAATTTTGCTAACCAACCTCCTGTGGGGGACTTTATCAAAAGCCTTCTGAAAATCCAAGTATACCAAGTTCACCAACTCCCCTTTATCAATTCTGTTAGTAACATCCTCAAAAAACTCCAACAGGTTCGTCAAACATGATTTCCCATTCATAAATCCATGTTGACTATGTCCAATCAGATCATTATTATCCAAGTGTCCATTTATCACATCCTTTCGAATAGATTCTAGCATTTTCCATACTACTGATGTAAGGCTAACAGGTCTGTAATTCCGTGTTTCCTCTCTCTCCCTCCCTTCTTAAATAGTGGGGTGACATTTGCTACCTTCCAATCAGCAGGAACCGTTCCAGAATCTATAGAATTTTGGAAGATGATCACCAATGCATCCATTATCTCCATAGCTACCTCTTTCAACTCTCTGGGATGTAAAATATCAGGTCCTGGGGATTTATCAACCTTCAGCCCCAATAATTTCTCCAATAAAACCTTCTTACTAATACTAATTTCCTTCAATTCCTCATTCCCCCTAATCCCTTGGATCTCTAATTCTGGGAGATTTCTTGTATCTTCCTCAGTGAAGACAGACACAAAGTCATCATTTAGCTTCTCTGCCATTTCTCTATTCCCCATTATAAATTCTCCTGATTCTGCCTGAAATGGACCCACATTTGTCTTAGCCAAACGTTTCCTTTTTACGTACCTTTTACCGTTTTATTGTTTTTTTCTAGTTTACATTCATGTTCTATGCGCCTCTTTATCAGTTTCTTGGTCCTCCTTTGCTGTATTCTAAAATCCTCCCAATCCTCAGGTTTACTACTATTTCTGGCAACTTTATAGGCCCTTTCTTTTAATCTTATATAATCCTTAACTTCCTTTGTTATCCACGGTTGACTGACTTTTCTTTTTTGTTTTTTGTGCCTTGAAGGAATGTATAGTTGATGTAAACTATGCAATAATTCTTTAAAGACTATCCATTTCCTATGTACTGTCATAACTTTTAATGTATTTTCCCAATCCACCTCAGCCAATTTGCCCCTTATACTGTCATAACTTCCTTTGTTCAAATTTAACACCCTGGCTTCAGATTGAACTACCTCACTTTCAAACATTATGTAAAATTCTATCATATTATGGTCACTAATTCCTAAAGGCTCTTTTACAACAAGATTGTCAATTATCCCTTTCTCATTACATAATACTAGATCTAAAATAGCCTGTTCTCTAGTCGGTTCCTCAACATACTGCTTTAGAAAACCATCGCTAACACACTCCAGAAACTCGTCTGCCACAGCATGAGTGCTCATTAGGTTTACCCAGTCTATATGCAGATTGAAGTTACCCATGATTACTGTAT